>NC_056727.1:780309072-780621572 GCF_019279795.1 Protopterus annectens | reverse complement strand
TTGATGCAGTACTCACTGAATAGATTTGACCTCAAGCATCCTAATATTTGTATTCTGCTTAGATAATATGACATAGCAGCTGCAGAAATTACATAATTAGCAAGCATCTGGCAAAGTAGAATGGTTGGTTATGGAAATTTATGAGGTCTGAATGAATATTTATGCTATACATTTCAGACTGTATTATTGAAAACAGCCAAATGTAAGGCTGGAATTGTCAAATTACAGGTCACTCTGTGTAATTTGTAGATGTCACTATTTTTGCAATCATTTGTATTTTTATGAATCTTCATAAGACATGCAAAGCAGTGAAATGTTCTTTCACTGAAAGTAATGTTTGTAAATGTAAGAAAACTAACAAGTCATTAAAGTTAAAAATGAAGTCCAAAATGAGGACTGGACAGTTACAGACTTCAAGCTGTGGCCTGAGGAAAGAGCTGTGCTGTAAAGTTCATAGACAGCTTTCAAAATTAGAAATATTAAGAACAGTCATTGATCAACTTAAATGTTGGCCAGTGATAAATAATCATTAATCTTTGACCTTAATCCAGAATTCCCATCTTGTGGACCTACAAAAACAACAGAAACATCATGAAGCTTCTCTGCCACGAGGCATGACTTTACAGTCTCTACATAAATCTGTCTATCTACACAGTGTGATGCAGTGATAGTGTCACGGTTCATGAGGTATTACACCTATGGATGGCTTGTTGACAGCCTAGCATGAATATTCCAATATACCTGACTCCTGTTTACATCACTAAAGAAGAGTGCTGATTCAAACATACAATGTCCAAATGGAAAAATAGGTATTTCATTATAAAATGAAAATAAAAATACAAATAAAATTAATTAATGTCTGAGAAGAATGGTTAAAACTACAAAAGAAAAATATAATTACATGTTTGATAAAAGTGCAATTAGTCTGGAAGTTAGTCCAGAGAACGAATGTTAAATATTTTATCCTGTAATCAGAAGTGCAGTTGCCTCAACCAGTGCCCTCTGCTGGTATCACAAATTAACACCCAACCACCTCAACTTTTCAAGTTAAGATAAAAACAAGTAAAACCAAGAAAAAACACACAGCTGAAGTCCACGTAGGTACTTTACCTCCAAAAATATATGCAGAGAAAATGCTAATTATGATTTCTCCATAGTAAGACTCATCTCTGAAGTCTGCGTGCTTACTATGGAGAAATCTTGGTTTTACTTGTTGGAAGTGTTTTTATTTGCTTAAGATCAAAAACAAAAATACTGGTATATTAATCAGGTGGCCAGATACATGAACATGACATGCCTTCCCTATAGCCCCAGCCAGCCAGGTCCTGTTTCTGCCCCCTGCCCCCACCATGCCTTCATTTTAGTAGTTTAAACAAAATATATTTATTTCCTTGTAGCAAGCAGTTGCTACAGTTTATACCCTGCACAGAGCACTATGGAATTCAGATTTTAGTTAAGAAAAAAATATTTTTTTCTGCTTCTAAACTGTAGCAAAGCAGAGCTACAGTGCTCAGGTTTGACTGCAAATGCAATACTGGCTTTTAAAAACCTATATGGATTAAAGACTGATTGGGATCATCTGATTGTGGCTCCAAACACTGTACCAGGGCAGTTGACCTCTTCACCCCACCCTAGTTACGCTACTGCCTACCTGTAGTCTGCCATTTGATTTCATCAGCATTTGTTTGCCTACTGTGTGACTCTGCACTACTGGGCTAAGGCAAAAAATGGTATCTGCACATCAGTGTCCTGCCCCTATTAACGAATACGTAAGTCAATTTCAAATAATCAGTGAAAAAGAAAACAACCTCCATAAATGATGTGCAACATTGGTACTTCACTTCCAATCTTTATTTCAGTTAATTTTCCTTCACTGGTCTCCAGACAAGTTTTAAGAACCATGTAAAACTTAATGAAAGTCTCTCAGTTTCAAAAGGCAATTTCTCGATATCTAATACAAATACAGCAGTTGCATATAGCACATTACTGAGAGAACGAAGACAAACAGGCTGATATTTCTCCTCAAACAGAAAGAAAGTCTATATCAGAAGACTTATGACCAAGAAAGTTTGTATTTACAGGCTCTCTGAAAGTAAGAAAGCACTACATGTGTTTCATTGCCCCCAAAAACTGCATGAAATACTGCATTTCAGGTGAGGATGTATTATTTACTACTTTGTGGGCTAACAACTCCCTGGAACTTAAGTCACTACAGACACTACATTCTGTTCACAAACATAACTCTAATCATAAGAATACCCATGGGTGTGGATCAGTTTGACGAACTTATCTGCTGTTTTGGACTGAAAATTACCATTTGAGAACAACATTTTACTGAAAAAAAAAGGCTACTAAAATTAGTTTATTTTTGCGGATAAAGCCTACTATATCCCCATCGTAAGTAACTGCACCCCTTGTATCTAGTGATCACTTTGATCAATTCTGAGGTGCTTGCAGTTTTTAAGAAAGGAAAAAAAAATTGGTCTCTTAAACACACACACACACACACACACACACACACACACACACACACACACACACACACACACACATGCACACACATGCGCACACGCATGCACACACATGCACTCACGCGCACTCACGCAAATATAAGACCAGATTCCAAAACACTGATGCAGTATTAGCAAAACAGGCATGTGCACTACTATATGAATTATAATATGGATGATAGAGAAGCAGTTTAAAAGTAGTCAGTCAGAGAACACATTAAAAACAAATACAGGAAAATGGTCAACCCAAGTGTTCGACAAAAATTAAAACTAAGAACCAATAAAATAGAGCACCCAGATTCACACGAACTGTCACAAAGGGCCCTTTAATTTGAGCAATTTTGCCACAAAGATAAAGACTTCTTCAGAAATACATCACAGGAAAAAAACACACAAAAACTAGGAAGTGTAACTATATTATAATGGAGGCAAAAAGCTGATGAACAAGTGCATTGAGTCTTATACTTGAGAGGGGCTATGCAAATTCGGTCTTTAAATCTAAGTGGAGCATCACTAAAGTGATCTCTGCCAGAACAATTCCCAGCATAGCAAAACAGTCACCTGGTCACTACCCTTCAGATCTTTCAGTAGCTATTCTAAAATTAAAAAGTGAATGTCTTAAAACTAGTACAACACATAGAATGCATAAATAATGCATTATCAGGTTCCTCTAATGAATGCTTGAGAAATGTTTGTAAATTATTTTCTGTAAGAGGCATTCAGTTTTTCCTATAAAAATACCAAGTGTTGCAGATGGCAACATAAACAACACCTTACAGGGAATATAATTATTTAAAACAATATTCACACCTTCAGAAATAAAATAACTGGAGCAGCCACCACATTTACTCATATCCATTTGTGAAACCCCTATGACTGTCTTCATAACCATCCCCCAATGCTATTGATGGATGTGAAAACAAACTAGAGTTGAGGACCAAGTGTTTGGAACTCAGGCCAGATGTCCTGCATAATTTTGCAGCTGTGGATGATGATGTCCTATAGATCACGTTTCAAATGAGTAATGCAAAGTCATAGAACAGCTGAAATGCTAAACATTTACTCTAGGGACTGGACTGTTTTTTTTTTTTAACTTAAATAGATACATAGCTCAAATGTCTTTTTAGTTTCATAAAAGTCATAATGTCATCAATCAAGGGTGCAGAGTAATTACAAGTAACAAAAGATTTTAAGGCTAAACACTGTTGAAATAATGGTAATCCTTTGTAATGATTCTAGACATGTTGATATATCATACCTTGAATATGCCCCCCTTTCTGTTTCAATCTATGGGCACTGTCAAAATGCATGAATGGTTTGAATATGTGGACTTCCTGTAAATGTTTGAAATTAATATCCTTGTATACCAAAACATAACAGAATTTGCTGAGTGTCCATATGAAACTTAAAATCCTGAAAATTCATAGTAGCTCTGAGATACAGAAAAAATCATTAAGGGTATCCTGATCCACCTTCCTTATGAAAAAAAATATCCAAAAATTGTTTGTAACTTTTAAGATTTTGCTAATAAAGATAGCTCATGAAAAATTTCTTCTCCCATTAGCATAGGACAGTGCTTGTGAACAGATCGGCACTTTCTTCCCTCATAGAAGATTAAGTAGTGGATATGGCAAGCATGTCCCTAAACTAATCCATGCCAAGTTCCTGCGGCATGGCTGAAAAAAGGTCATTCACATCCCCAGTGACCAGAAAGTCATTTAAATCATAATTCAGTTTATCCAAGAAGTCCAATGAGTCTTTCAAGATGTGCAGAAATTAAAACAGAAATTGTTTGAACTTTCAGTCCACAATAATTGCAAGGGGTTCAGTAACAGATCAGATCCCCCAGCAGAAAGAATAGAATGGATGTGTGCATCTGTTATGTATTTTCAGAATTCCAAACATAGTTCAGAAACAGACAGGAAAGTATACTCCTACAGAGAAATGTCCCTGTATCCAATAAATCTTTAATAACCAAGCCTATGGTCTTATAAGCCTGATTGATCTCATTGAGGAAAATAACTTCTTAAAAGGCATCATTCATGATATGCGATAACACCAAACTAGAATAATCCATGTAATTCATTATTACCAACCCATCCCTTGACAGGCTTCATAATGTGAATGGTCTTGTTGGCTGAAAGTTCTTTTTTCCATTAGTTGTGACCTGTGCTGCTGTTGTTGGACAACACATTGGCTTAATTGTTTAGTCTGTGTACTTATGTACATTTGGCTTGTCATGACTCAAAGGTGTGTGTCAGAACTGCAGTGTTGCCTTAGCTCAGACATATGGCTGCATCCTCTGCCACCCACACCAATTTCTTCTCACCTCTGTGTCTTCCTCATCATCTAGGGACAACCGTGATAAGTCATTAGGCACATGCAGTAATCACCTGTGATGCCTTTTCTTGTATGTATTGTAGTGCACCCCTAAAGGTGTCCAGACTTCTGAATCTTGCTTTCACCACACCAAGAACATGCTCAATGGTGTTTTATGTTGCAGTGTGTCCTCTGTTGTATGCATCCTTGGTGGAGTTTGATGATGATCTGTATGGCTCCAGTGGATAACTGCAGTCACCTGTTTGTGGGAAGGAGATAAGACGTATGATGTGCTCATGCTTAATGTTGATAGGTATGGATTCTGATTATGTAATAGCTGGTCCCTTACTTATTGATTAGTCTCTCAGTATTTCATCATGTTGGAAAGCAGCCTTCAGACCACTTTTCCCTCCATATTTCACCATCATGGACACTACCGGAGTGTGTTGTCATGATATTGGTAATGAGGTCATCTGCTGAGTACACCATCTGATAATTGAGAACAATGGCCATCCCTTTCTATTGATGTGCAGTTCTGCATCAGGTACAACAAAGCTTTTAATTGGAATGTGAGTACAGTCTATTGTTCTAAGGACACAGGGGGAAGCTGACATAGAATTGTTGTATGGCAGTTCTTTGATTCATGACTGCTGCTGGAAAGTGGATGTAATCATTCACCTTTGTGCACTCTGCTGCAAGGAAATGCGAGAAGATGTGACTGGCAGCTGTCTCATCTACCATATGCTGCTGAAATGTCCCAGAGGCCAGTATACCTAAACTCAGATACACTTTTGTTTCTAGCAGTGCCGGGTTACCCCATAGACTACAAGCATTTATGTGGGGTGCACAAATTCTACACACAGCCTGGACCAGTTCTCTATCTAATCTGTATCTATCTATTATTTCATGATCAGAGAACTGGCTTTAATGTATCCTGGTCAGTGTCAGATGGCTGCTTTCTAGGACACATTTGCAGATCTTCCTCTATTTTGGCTTGCAGTACCCCAGCCTGCTGTAGTGCATTTAAATGATGATTGCATTATTTTTTTTAAGTAATATTTGTGGATTCCATAGGATTCTCTATGAATCTGTGTAATATTGTGGCATTAAGGTAAAGCATGTATGGCCTCTGTCGAGTACCTTCATAAAGTTATCGTCAAAGTGTTTTCATGCATTTAAATTGCATTGGGCAGACACAGTGTGTTTGGGCATGGGTGGAGTTCACAGTTATCCTATGCTGAATATGTAAATATTTAAGGGTGAATTTAATAAAACCTACAAGGTTTTCTTTTTCATGTAGGCATCATGCCACAATGCTTACATGGACACAAACATCGTAAGATTCAGTAAGCGCTGCTGAGAGGCGAGCATGTACATGCAAACACGGAAAATTCCATGTCATGCAAATCACCTCATAAGCAGGTGAATCTCATGCAAATGAAGCAGGCAGCTTGATCCAACATACAGAAAGGCATCTGTTCAGACCGCCTGTTAGTGTCCGTAGTGTACACGGCAGGTGTCTAGACAGATAAAAGGGGGTGTAAAACTGTAGAAATGTGGACATAAATCCCCTTAAAATGTAAGACCACATAAACATATGAGTAAAACTATTAGTCTGTATATCAGAAAGATTAAAGAGAATAAGTTAAATTAATATTTTTTTTTTATAATCTTGGCATGTTTGCTCTACTCGCCATAGTGCACAAACATGCTTAACAGAAAAAAAAAAAATAGGAAAAAAAATAATTTTATAGTATGTGACACAAATGGATTATAGGATGGGTGGGGTCCCATTCCCACCCTACAATGGTGCATTGCTGCTGTTGCTAAGGTGATAGGGCTATGAAGCGTGCAGTTTCTAGGCCATCAGCATGGATAAGTATGCAAATGATGAGGGGTTACTGAATAGCAGAAAGGAGTAATCATGTCCGCATATCCCCTTTGTGTAGGGTCTTACACCATGTTGATGTTTACACAGGATGTGGCTTACATCAGGGGGGTGTGCCCTCTCACTTCTAAGCTCTTTTAAGCTTAGGTGCACGTGTTGCACAGCACGCTGCCTGGCTGAGCATGTTCTTAAAACCAGATGTATTCAATTAGAAAGTTTGACCTTTTTATAAGCCATGCTGCATGGCGTGGCACTATGCTCAGCATTGCACACTGAAATAGGGCCATTAAATGTTGCTAATTATGTTGTAGGCAGGTGGAATGCATCATAGTTAGCCAATCACACATTCTGCACCTACACCAGAGCTGTATAAAGTATGCATACACCCTACATTCTGATTTTCCCAAAATACTCTGGACCATTGGAGTACAGACTTGGGAATTTTAACTGAGATAATGGTAGAGGCTGCTGCAGGTCTGCTACATCGGTATGTGCTAGATGCTGAAGTCAGTGCTGCTGGTGCTGCTGACAATAGGCCTGGGCAGAGAAGGAGAAGAGTATTCAGGCCCAGGGTAACCTTCCAGGAGCTACATGAGCTGGAGATTGTAGAGCACTACAGGGTGGACAGGGACATACTGCAAGAACTCACCAAGTTCTGCCACTCTCAACTCAGGCCCAGAGCCAACAGAGAGAAACAAAGTGGAAACAAAGGTATAGCCCTTAGGATACTAGCTACAGGTACTTTTCAAAGACCAGCTGGGGACATGATGGGGGTCTCACAGGCTTCTACATCCAGGATACTCCACCAGTTCCTGGATGCCATGCTACCACATGCCAGTGAGCACACACCTTTTCCCCTCACTACTGAGGTGAGGACCAGCAATATGCAACACTTCTACCATGTAGCACACTAACCTAAGTACTAGGTGCCACAGACTGCACTCATGTACACATCAAGGCACCATCTAGTGAAGAGGGTAGAATCTACATCAACCACAAGGGGTATCACTCCATTAACTGCCAGGTCATGTGCAATGCCCAAGGGATTATCCTGAATGTGTGTGCTGGCAGCCCTGGCAGTTATCATGACTCCCATATTTGGTACACATCACAGATGTGCCAAATGTTTGCTGCTGGGGACATTCCACATCGCCATTTACTGGGGGATGCTGGCTATGCCTTGTAACCACAGATGATGACACCCATCAGAAATGCACACACACCCATGGAAAAACACCATAATGAAACACATGCATAAACTAGGAACATCATAGAGCATATGTCTGGGCTTCTGAATTCACGGTTCCAGTGCCTTGATATATTTGGTGGAGCCCTGCAGTACTCTCCAGCCACATGAGCATATATTTTCACAGTATGTGCTATGCTACACAATCTAATCCTGTGGAAACAGCTGCAGCAGAATCAGCAAAGGGAAGGGATACACAGCCCCCCACCAGTGCTTAGGTCACCATAGCCACAAGCTCAGGAGGACTCAGAGGAGGACCCCCCTGCTGATGTGCCTGTAGCCAGACATAGGCATGCTCAGTACACCCTGGCTTTGGCTAAGAGACAATGCATAGCACATTCACTGACAACATAGGGACCTGGGAATGACATCTTACTCTGACTCACATACATATATTAAACTTGATGCCAGGCAACCCACACAACCTGTACCTATCCATGTATTGGCTATGTACTACGTGCATCAGACAGAGTCAGCATTGAACTACAGTTCTGTCAACTGCTGCATTCGCAAGGTAAGTCTCTAACCTACACAGTACTTGAAAGGATTAGTATGATATGGTACTACTACATTTATGCAAGTAAATATAGTGGGCTATTTGGGCAGAAGTAAAATCCATATGGGACTACAGATACCCATTCCACTATCATGTGTCATTTAATAGTCTTTAGGCCTCATACATGGAATATTCACTACATCAATCAAGGGAGATGTTAAACAGGGGTTACATGATATTTGGCCTACTGTGTATCCCAGCAGAACATGCAGTGTTGTTCCCCCACCCCCAACACAGCAGTATTTCCATATAACTGGTGTAATAATAACTCATCAATGGTATATCAGCAGTCCAGGCAATCTCAGGGCAGTAACATAGAAATTAATCATACAGTGTATGACTCACAATGCAGAAATAACAACATACATATTTATGTTGTTGATTGTGTGATGAATGACTACTCTCTGCTTGGCAGCTTGCATGGCTCAGTGGACTAGGGAAGTTAGTATGGGTGAAGGCATCGATGGTTCTAATCTGGAAGTATCCACGTATTTTGGATATGAGGTATTATTATGTTGGCGTTTTTACAGATTGTCAGGCTTCTCCCCAAATAGCTGCATAAAACACACACACACACACACACACACACACACACACACACACATATATATATATATATATATATATATATATATATATATATATATATATATATATATAAAGTACATACACACAGCTGCATTTCTATATACATCCCTGTTATATACAAAAACATGTATGTGGATGTCTGTATTGCCCCACATACCCTGATAATGGTGAGTAAAGCTGCACTATCACACATCTATAATGTTGCATAAAGGATCCAAAGTAAGGGCTCAACAGTACATAATGCACTTACCTACAGACCCCTGTGCCTGCTAGATGTCGCCACACATACAGCAACAGGTGAGTGTGTGGTGTAATGTATAATGTTGTTTACTCATGCATGGACAGGACACATTGTTCTTGCCCAGAGGCTTGCCCATCAAAATCCAAACAGCCACATATGGCCCAACTGGTAACTTTAGCCACATAGCTAGGTTAAATAACAGTTATCTGACTGCTAGGCTACTAGATGCAGATAACAGTATGAAGTAATTTCACTCTGCATGCCACAGATGCTGCTCAGCAGAAGCCTAGTTTGTGTAATCCACAAGTAGTTTGCCTACAGTTAAGTCTAAAATAGACAGCAGCTGTGGCACATGTTATAAGTACTGTGCTCTCTAGTATGTAAGAGTAGTTAGGTAGGGGTCCTAATCTCACTGTCAATTGTGTGTGTGTGTGTGTGTGTGTGTGTGTGTGTGTGTGTGTGTGTGTGTGTGTGTGTGTGTGTGTGTGCATGTATCCCCCTGCAAAACAACTGAGAAGCCCTCATTGACTATGAAACTACAGCAGTTCTGCACTTTTTGGCTATGTAAGTTGCTGCCAGTTTCCAAACTGCCCTCTTCTACAAGGCTGGCTGATGTCATCGACCTTAAGATTACAGCTACCATTGTAATGTCAGACTTAAGCTATGGAGCATGCAATAAGTACTGTGATCTATAGTATGCAAGACTGGATATGTAGGATTCACACTGAACAGAGGAGGGGCACTGACCACAACTCTGATCTGTGATATATAACAATAAGTATCTTGTTTTCTTGCCTGTTTTACTAGTTATTCATTATTCTTACCATGTATTACATTTCTTATTGTCTGCTACCTACTTTTTACTATATTTTACAGCTATAAACTAATCTGCACTGTTGTACTGCAATAGTTTGCCATACTGGGCCTGTTAAATCAATTTTGTTACTGTCTCACTGTTTGTAAAGCTTTTTTAGCTAAGTTTCACCATGTGAAGGGTATTAACTGGAAATGTTCTCCATTTGTTAAGCATCTGTTTGCTAGTTCTGATTTTCCTACCAAGGAGAGTATCATATAACTGATTTGTTTGCAGTTAAAATCATCATCTAGAGTCTCCTTGCTACTTTTTCTGTTTAAAACTTTCATTTAGTGTCTCACTGCTGTTCTTCTGCTGTGATAAGCATTTCTGTAGTGTTTTCTGCCTAAAATAGTTTAGCTAGTAGCTGTGGTATAGTCCAGTTTTAGATTTGCTATCTCTAGGCCTGGTTGTTTGTTTGCAGTGGCTGTTTGTTCTGAGCACATTTTCCAGGCCATCTTGGATTAGGAGATGCCATTCTTCACTTTAGTGAGAGGATCGTGCTGATTGGCCACTGGCTGGTAAAGGTTGGCTGGTCTAGGGCTTGGACTAAGTACCTCATTGCTTCTTTTGTGCTTTTTTAAAGTTGTTTCAAGTTTGAACCTTCTGGTATGTAAGCACTAGCTTTGAGAGGGTTTCTTCTTATTCACACTGAGCTGAACAGAGGAGGGTACTGTGCACAACTTTGATCTGTGATATATAACAATAATTGTCCTGTTGTCTTGCTTATTATTACTAGTTATTGCTTATTCTTAACATTTATTGTACTTTTTATTGTCTGCTACCTACTTTTTACTGTATTTTACTGTTATAAACTGATCTGCACCATTTTACTGTACTTGTCTGCCTTACTGGGCCTGTTAAATCACTTTTGTTACTGCCTCACTGTTTTTAAAGTTTTTTTTACTTAAGTTTCACTGGGTGAAAGGTATTGACTGGAAATTTTCTCCATTTGTTAAGCATTTGTTTGCTCGTTCTGATTTTCCTGCCAAGGAGTGCATCACATAAATGATTTGCTTGCAGTCAGTTAAAACCATCCTCTAGAGTCTCCTTTCTCCTTTTTCTGTTTATAACTTTCATTTAGTATCTCACTGCTGTTCTTCTGCTGTGATAAACACTTCTAAAATAGTGTAGCTAGTAGCTGTAGCATAGTTTCCCACCCTCTTCCTATTCCTGTATTTTTCTTAAACTTGGTGGTTTTGCACTTGCCTACCCCTACTGTAAATTTTATCTGGGACACTCCTTCCAGTCCAGTCTCATTAGCTCATTCTACATAATACACTTTATTCAGCTGCTTTTACAGTATTTGTGTTTCATCCTCCTACGCTATTACTTCATCTTGCTTTTTCTGCTACTTGTTCTCTAATGTATTCAATTGCTTCTTTTCTGCTGTATTTATTACTGCTTGTTTATAGTCTGTTTAAATTGTAAGTGTTATTCTAAGCCTCTTAGTTTTGGTTTAAGCACTTGGGTTTTAGGCCTACCCCTTAGCTCTCCCTGGTCTCTCTCCATCAGATTCTGACAGATATGGATGGAACATTTCCAATGGTTTCTCCTACCAGCCTGGTTGATATTGGCATCCTGAGATAGTGTAGCAACTGTCTCATGTACAGAGGCAACCATCTATTACTACCACCTAGGGACACAATTTGTGAGAGATGCAATTACATTAAGAACCTAGAGTCTATGCTCTCTCTTTCACAAGCCAGTATCTCTGGCACTGAGAAGGTTGTCAACACAATCACTACACCTCAAACACCACCCACAACTACACAACACACACACACATATGTGGAGGATCTCAACAAAAACAAACCCAAACTAAGGAGACCCCAGAGGCAAAAACACACACAAACTCCATAACCCCCACACCACATACCACCCTAATCTACACACCTGTGTCTCGCAACCACTATGGCCTAACCATAAATACACAGCATGACCATAAATACAACATATTAGTCATAGGAGACTCCATTGTGAGACACACAGATGTGCCTCTCGCAAGACTGGATAAGGAGAAAGTCACGGTTAGTTGTTTGTCAGGTGCCAGAATCTGCCATATCACACACGCACTCAAGTCTCTCAACAACAGGTACTGCTATGACTTTATCATAGTCCATGTTGGTGTGAACGACTTTGAGACATACCACCCTGGACTATATGAACAGAGACATGATTGAGCTTGTTGAATATGTGTCCCAGGCAGGTATGTCCCTAGCCTTAAGCAGCATTCTACCATCACCCAGAATGATGCCTCAATACAAACAGAAAATGATTGACTTTAACAATTGGCTTAGTTTCTGGTGTCATTCCAGGGGGACCAGTACCTGACAGCCTGGGCAGATATGATCAACAGACCACGAAGCTTTGCTAGAGATGGCCTGCATCTGTCTCACTTGGGTTTCAGGCTTCTGGAAAAGGCCCTTGCCTCCCCAATAGTGCCTTTTTTAGGAAAAGTCATGCAATTAATACTACCAACATAAACATTTCGAGAAAATGCAAATTAAAGGTCATGCTGCTAAATGTTAGGAGTCTAAACATAAACTTCACTCATTGCAAGCATTCTTAACCCTGGATAATGCTGACATTTGTGCAGTCACAGAAACCTTGGTCAAAGCTGCGAAGCACCCCATCCTTACCTGGTTACTCATCCTATCGTACATTCAGATGTCAAACTGTGGGCAGCAATGCCAAAGGAGTTGAATATATACTAAAGACACACACACAGCCCCAGGCTGGTCAAACAGTATGACACACAGGACACACTCCAGGTGCAGTTAACCATTGACAAGACCCCTATCCAAATCATAGCTAGCTGTAGGCCCCCAAATTTGATTCAAGATGGCCACTGCACCTATCTGGACCTCTTTGAATCTATCAAGATTCAAGTCTTTACCCTGATCCTGGGCAACTTTAACTACCCAACCATAGATTGGAAAAAACTACCCATGCCAGAACACAAATGCCCGGAGATTCCTCAATTTTATCAATGAAAATGCCTAGGAAGAGCTATTTGTTATCCCCAAAAGAGGTCTTAATATCTTGGACTTGGTATTAACCAATATGAGTAACCACTGCAGCACCCCTACAGTATTATCCTCCCTGGCAAGATCCAACCAGAAAGTAGTCACTTTTGAAATCACAATTTCCTTGACCCACTCTCTGGCTAGGGTCAAACAAAAAAACTTCTCCAAAGCTGATTACAACCTCCTGAGGGGTGATATAAATAGCTTCACAGCCCCCTTCCCCTCTGTAGGAACTGGCATCAATGTCCATATCTACACCAAAGTATTATACAAGCATTTATATAGATGCATGGAATCAGGAATACCCGACAGAAAAAAACCATCCTCCACAAGGAAGACTTAACCTGTCTGGTGGACATCTGCAATAAATAAATTATATAACAAAAGGAAAAAAATTGCTGTCTTGGACCAAGAAGGAGCAGGTGCTCAATTGGAAGCAATCTCTCTTTAGCATGAACAAGCAAATAAGAGCACTAGTGAAATTCTCTAAAGCCAACGTTGAGTCCATACTGACATTAGAGACAATCATAAGGCCTTCTTCATATATGTCCTCAATCTCAAAGGAAGCACCCAGATCTTTTCAGAACTGATGGTCAAGGAAACCACATACACAAATTATGTAGATATAGCAAAACTACTGGCTGACAGATTTAGCAAAATCATCAACCCTCTGTCCCCCCATCAGTAAATCAGGACATCACCAGTACCTGCCCTCCCCTCCTTATCTCTATGAAACAGGTCATCACTGCCTTCTCAAAGGCAAAAAATACAGCCTGCATGAGACCCAATAACATCCCAGGCTACATCCTACATGAACTCAAGAATGAACCTGCATCACTATTAGGCACCTTATTCAACCAAAGCCTGAGTACCTTTGTCCCAGCTGAGTGGAGGACAGCCACTATCATCCCTTTACACAAAGGTGGACTGTCCACAGATCTGGGAAATTATAGACCCATCAGCCTAACTAGCCTGATCTGCAAGGCCATGGAATGGATTATTAACAGGGACATTGGCAACCTCCAAACACTCGACCTCACACAGTTTGGCTTTGTCAATAGGAGTTCATGTCTGTTTAATCTGGTTGACTTCCTTGAGACAGTCGCCAGATCCATGGACAAGGGGAAGACAGTGCACACCACCTACCTTGACCTGGCCAAAGCCTTCGCTACTATTCCCCACTCAGGCATAATAGATTAACTCCTTCAACTAGGCATCAATCCATATGTTACCAGATGAGTAGCCAACTGGCCCACTGATAGAACCCACCTAATCAAAATAGTGGAAGCCACCTCAAGCAGTAGACCCATAACAAGCGGTGTACCCCAGGGACCAGTCCTGGGACCTCTGTTATTCAGGATATACTTCTCCGAGGTGCAGGCCAAAACCAGCAGGCTATGGCTGACCAGACTGCAGATGACTGCAAGTTGGGCACAGTCAATTTCCCAAGTGATGTGGACATCCTCCAAAAGGGTCTCAACCAAACAAATGACTGGTGTCAAAAACATGACCTCAAGCTGAATGCCAAAAAATTAATCATCTTCCCCTTTGGGAGAGTGATGTCCCCACATATTATCACATTAATAACAATGGCCTAAGCATGCAATCAGTTGTGAGGGATTTGAGCACCCAGGTTGATAGCAACCTGACTTTTGACCAACATGTTGCTTCCATTGTACGGAAAGCTTTCTAAATGCCCCACCTCATTAGTAATGGTATCTCTCCCAAGGACAACAAGGTCCCTGTATTCTTCCCTTATAAGGCCAATTATTGAGTACAATGCCATCTTTGGGATGTACCTCACAAAGCACATGCAGCAGCTGGAGAGACCACCGAGGTTCCTCACCAGGACAATCCAGGGCATCAAACATCTACCCTACACAGGCAGGCTAAATGCCCTGTCTCTCTACTCAGTTTCATACAGCCTCCTCAGAGGTGATCTCTGCCATACAAAGCAATCTCAGACCCCACCTTGATGGGACTGCTGCATATCCGCAAGTCAAGCTCCACTTGAGTAACCCACACACACAACCTCAGCCTGGTTTATGACATCAATAGAACATGCTTGTGGGACAAATTTGTGTCCCAGAGGCTCCCCCATCTGTGGAATAGACCCCTCTCCACATCAAGCAGAGTACCTCATTATCCTTTTTTAAGCACAACCTGGATAACTGGATGGGAAACAGAAAATACACCCCTGGGATTCCACCTGTGTCCCTGCTAGACAGGGCCTTTGGGTGTTGACTTGTCTAAACATGGACTACACTCTTGGCTAGGCTTATAAAGGCCTCAGGACCAATAGCCTAGTAACTTCCTATGATCCTATGATTCTAAGATCCTAGGAGTTCTAATCTCATTCCAGGCCACTCAGTGTGTGTGTGTGTGTGTGTGTGTGTGTGTGTGTGTGTGTGTGTGTGTGTGTGTGTGTGTGTGTGTGTGTGTGTGTGTGTGTCCATACGACATAAGTATGATCACCTCAATAACTTAGAAAAAAGTAGGACTTTGCAGTATTTTGGTTGTCGCAGGTGATGTGGGCCTCCAAATGTCTGACCACAACTAGGCCTGCTGATGTCATCAAGCATAAGATGTCCTAAAAAGATAGCAATAGCAGACTTAAGGTATAGCGCGAGCATCACGTACTGTGATTTGTAGTGTGCACCATTAGATAGGTAAATGTTCTAATCTACATGCAGTCAACTTATAGTGTGTGTGCACGTGTATGTGTGTGTGTGTGTGTGTGTGTGTGTGTGTGTGTGTGTGTGTGTGTGTGTGTGTGTGTGTGTGTGTGTGTGTGTGTGTGCTGTGTCCTGTAAACAGTAAGTAGAAGTGGTGCTATCCTCAATGTAGTCAAGTTTGTGTGTGTGGCTGTTACAGCATTTTACATCAGGTTTGTGTGTGTGGCTATTACAGCATTTTACATCAGCTTATAGAATCGTCGGATCTTTGAACTTTAGTAGCATAATGGCCCTACAGCCCTAACAATTCTAGCTAAGTTTATACCCTTACTTACATGATCAGCACATATTGCCCCTGTCCATAAGGGACACAGGCAAAAGCACTGTGTGATATGATGGTCACCCAGCCAATCATACAGATGGCATTTGACAAGGTCCACTGAGGTGCTCTGTTTGCCATTAGGCAGGATTCTGTTTCAAAGGTGTGTTAAAGTCTGCTAGACATAGCTCTCTCACCAGCATCTATTGCTAATGCCACATACCAGGTTAATGTCCTTTGAGTGAGTAATCCATGTACCATGCCACCTACAGATATGCAGCATTTCCAATCAGGCAGGGTCATGCATTGCCCTGTATGCAAGGCAGAGATCACCTCTGAGTAGTCTATATGCCACAGGCTACAATGACCACTGATTTTGGATGAAGCCCATTGAACAGATACTGAAGACATGACGTTCCCTTCTGAGGGACCATTGTGTTGTGTGTAACTGCCAGTAGTGCTTGGAAAGGTACAGTACCAAATGGCCATTGCACTCAAATATTGGCATGCTGAGAGAACACTACATGGAGGTCATGAGTATGTCAATTTTGAGTGACTGTGCTCTCTGTTATATTATATGATTCTTGTTTTACCACTGGGGATGCCTGGTGATCTCACGTACATTAGGTGTAAACCCATGTGGCCAGGCCAGTGTGCCCAAGTTTATCATCCTTGAGCATGTACATCACATTGGTGTTACCAATGGAAATGATACTATCTATCTATATATATATATATATATATGTATATATATATATATATATATATACATATATATATATATATATATATATATATATATATATATATAATATATATAAAATAATCATAAAAATAATCCCAAAAGAACAAGAACAAACAGAGCCCCAGAACTGAAGCAAGAGCTGCAAAAAAAAAGAATAAAAAGAAGAGTAAAGAGTTCAAATTCAAAACACAAATGCAGATGAAACAGTCAATGGTACTTAAAAGTAAAAACAAAGTAAATCAAAAAAACAAAATATAAAAAAAAAAATAACAAACAAAAAAAGAATGGTCAAAGTGCCATGAATGCCATGGTATCCAGCAATCTATAAAGCATCTTCTAACCAGCATGGGCTTCAGTTAAAACACTTGATGACTGAACTCAACACTTGATTTTTTTTTTACATTTACAATCACTTTTCTTATTGGGGGCTGTCTTGGGATTCTGTATATTATATATATATATATATATATATATATATATTATATTAGTTTATAGCATTTAGTATTGTTCATCAATACTATCTCATCAATTGTCTTGTATATAATTACTCACTTCACAGAGTCTGACACAATTCGGTTTGTCATCAGCCAGCATTGTGAGCTACAAACAGTCAGTAGTCACTTGTATCACAGCTAAATGGATTCCAAGCAGTACAGGACCCAGGACTGAGCCCTGTTGAATACTGCTGCTTACAGATCAGCTATTGGAGGTGGATTTCCCTATTTTAAGTATGTGTCCCATCAATAAGCCACTTAGTTACCCCTATAATGATATTACCATGGATGCCTAAGTGGGAGCTTTTGTCAATGATGCCTGAGTGGGGGATAGAGTCACACAGCTTGGCAACATCCAGGGGGTTGTATGCTCTGATGTCCCCTTACCCAGGTCCTTGGTGACTGTCTTGGACATGTCCACCATATTTAACAGCCATGATCTCCCTGTCAGACATTCAAACTGTGTACAGTCAACTGTTTGTTGATCACATATATGTTTACTGATCAGCTCCATGATGATTTGCCCCATGGGCTGGTAGATATGGTTAGTCAGACAAATAGATCTATAGTTCTGGTAGTCGGTGGATGCACCATCTTTGTGCAAGGGGATAACAGTTGCCATTGTCCATTCAGCTGGGATGCAGCCAGTGGTTACAGTATGATTGCAAGGAGTTCCCAATGGTGTTAGTAGTCCTTGTTGGATCCCATGTAGAACACAGCCTGGGATGTTCGCATGTCCAATAGATACTGTGTATCCCTCATAGAGAGGACAGTTAAGACCTGCTCTGTAGATATGAAGGTATAGGACAGGTTGTACGAATGTCATGTGGCATGTGTGCTGGCTACAGATGATTAAAGTTGACCAGAACCTGTGAGACAACAGGTTGGCTATGAGTACACACCCATTATATGTGGTATCATTATGCACAAGTTCACCGACAATCTGGGCCTGGCCTCTGAGGTTACACATGTAACTACACTGTGCATTGTGGTTCTGCTTTGTGGGGGAGGTTAATTTTGTCACATACTGTTTCCACACAATGTCACAACAACACTATCTGCTTGTTTTAGCTGAGGAGGTTGTGCCAACATTTTAGGGGGAAGGCTCACCCCAACTGTCACACAGCAATGTCTACCTCTTATTGTACAGCCATCTAATGACAGTTGTCCACCACTCAGGATTGCTATGCCATGAGGTGCTCGTATTCCTCCGGTCAGGTAGAGCTAAGTCTATGCAGTTGTACTGCTGCTTACATAATGCATGGCTGTAGAGCTCTGCATACTTGCCTGTCCCATCTGAGGGGGGAGGTGCAGTCACTCTATGTAAACCATCCCATAGGAGGTAATACATTGCTTTGTTGAAGTATATTTCTGTATTTCTGTGGGAAGGGGTAGGTCTGATAGTTTTAATGAGCCTGATCTGTGGTCAGATCTCACCAGGGTAGACCTTACAGTGGTGGGCTGCAGTGGTCACCCATATTGGGAAATACATGAAGCACTTTGTCAGCTCCTCTTGTGGGAATGTCACGCCACTGGTCCAGGGTAATGTACTTAAGGACGTGTACTAACCTTTGGGCAAGTGAGCTTCAGCATGACTAAGCAAGACATTTGGTGGTTACTTAATGCCACCCCAAACCATAGTGTACTGATATATTTTGATAGACATAAGTACATTCAAATAAGCACAATGGGTGTCTAGATTCATGGAGCTGCTTCTGCAGCTATCAATGGCTTGATTAGGTACCTTTTCACCAGTGAATAGCCCCTGCAGTGCCTCTGAGAAAGCATAGTGTTTCATTAAATCTGGATGTGCATCTATCCTTAATGAATATGTATACACCACCTGCTTTACCTTGCACACTGTCAGTTTAAGGTCTGAACATGTGGAAGGATGTGTAGTCTGGTACTGTCCACAGCTGTGAACCAGGTGTCTTTGACTGCACAAATAGGTTCATAGGTTCATACTAGGCTATCTGCCCGAGGGCATTTACAAGCCTAGCCCATAGTTTTGTTGTTGCTTACACCTTTCTTTAGTATATCCATTGGTCAAGATTTCTCTTGAACAAGGCCAGATGAGTGCTCTGCCTCACATATACCGATTTTTTTCCACAGCATATCTTTGGGTGATGGATGAATATCTCCCTCCTCCTGTCCCTCCTAATGATGTATGGGGTCCGTTTAAGTCTCCCTCTCTTCTTGTGGCTCTATTTTTTTAGGGTTTTTTTTTGATATCAAATGGGTTTCACATGGATCTGGGTTTGTACGTATCACCTGTATGTTAGGCAAGCAAAGCGAGCAGTGTGGGTCAGAAATAGAGCTGGAGTTCTCAGCATAGGAGAGGACCCTTTATTGTTTTTTGTCCTTGGTGAGGAACTTGTGGCAGCTCCAGCTGCTGCAAGTGTCGGGGGTCAGATACCAGAATGGGGCATTGTACTCAATTGGTCTGGTGATAGGTGATGAGGAGGGACGGGAGAGGAGGCTGATGAGATCCCTTGAGAATCCAGGTGACGGCTAAGAAAGGTGATTCCTAAGGTCTTTAGCTACTCTTTAGCTACATGGTGGACTACTATCTGACAGACTACCCTGATAACGTAGCTAGGGGTAACCTTGTTTTCCCCGGAGGTATGACTATTGCATTTTTTGGCATAACTTTTTAGCATGGCTCATCTGCAAACTTTGTCAGCCATAACCCTCCTGTGTGTTTGCTTGTACTGAAAAAGTAGATGCCAAACAAGTGGGCCCAGGACTGTGTCCTAGCTGTGGGTTTAATTCCTCGTTGAGGTTCGCACACAGGGCCGGGGGACACACCACCAGTCCATGGATGCTGTGTTTTTTTTTTTGCAGAGAGCAGTTCTCTGTTGGCTTGGTTTGGGGCTGGGGGGGGCTGGCATATTTATATATCTTTTGCATATTCCAAGGTGAGGACACCTTCCACAGAGTGGGGTTTAGTGTTGCCATTCCCAGTGTGTAGCAGCATAACTGTGATGCTGTATGAAGATGGAATTATCATTGGAAATCTTTCCCTCTAGAGAGTGCTTATAAGATGCCCTGTGGGGGTGTCTGCAGCCTTGGCCAGTACTCAAAATCCAAGGGGTGTGAGATGAAGACCATCTCTGGCAAGGCATTGACATCTGTTGAGCAAGTCATCTCAAGCAGACATGTAGTGGATCCCCTTACAATGACACCACACACTAAGAAAATTATTGATGTCCTTCACTTTCTGTGTGTATTGAGACATCATCTTAAGTGAGGTTGAAATGCAGCTGAAGCCTATGGGCATACCTGTTAGACACACAGAATGTGTAAGCTCAGTCACATGTCTGCATACAGTCTGGTGACACATGTCCCTAGCCGTACACACCTGCAGGAAATATGATGTCATCATTATGTCACCTGATATTCCTTGAGTTGTGGCAATGTGTGGTATGACGTATTGTGTCAACCCACAAACAGCTAACTGTGATATTTCCCATATGTAGCCTGGTGACACAGACACTAATGTGTCTCAAGATGTACTTACCTATGAATAATAGGTTTGCTTTTGTGTTTTGCCTCAGGTGTGTGACCAGTGAGAGAGTGGTGTATACACTATTATGTATACTGTGCTCTCCAGAGGTAGGATTTTCTAAGGTGTCTGCTGATTGGGAATGTGTCTGGTAAGGACCTGCTCACATGCAAGAGTGTGTGTGTTATGGGTGTGGGTGGTGCATGAGGTGAGCTTTGCATGCTGGCAAAATGCTCCTTGCCATATGTACTCACTCCTGTGTGAGACACCATGGAATCAAGGTTTAAAGTACAGTCACATCTGTCACACATTGTGTTTGTGTGGCATAGAAGTAGAGGGGGAGTACACTTTCCACATGTCATCAGCAGTCATTAATAATGCCATTAGTAATACAGTAATGCTTGTGCATACATCACAGCATGCCATCATTAGGCAGTGTCATGACAGATGGTGAAATGTAACATGCCAACTTTATGTAAGTCCCCTAAGGTAACATAGCACCTGACAGCATGCCATGCAATGCTTTGCCTGCCATGTGGACCTTGGATTGATCATAATCCTGTCATTAGGCATGGTCGCAATGTCACACTTATAAATGTAATGCTCTGCAAGTCCTGAAAAGTTAGGGTCATGCTGCCTCACCCTTGGGGCTGGCAGCCCAATATACAGTGTTTGTAGGCATACCTTGCAGTGAAGATGTGGATGCCCCTGCATGCACAGAGGACTTGTTCAACTTTGCTAACATTACATTGGCCTTGCAAGCATACAATGCCTGTCAAGCAACCACACAGAAAACTGGTTGTTGTGTGACATGATGTGGGAATACAGACATGTTTTCTGGGTACATAACTGTACAATATAACATACCTAGGGCATGTGGCAGGTGGACACACTTTGGCCAAAGGTGGCCAATCCTCTGCAGTAGGCCTCACAGCCATGTCATGCAGATATCCACTATTAATCTGTTGAAGGGCAGGATGCATGAAGTACTGTGGAATTGTCACCTAAGATGCCTGATGCAGTCCATGCCAAGAGCATACATGTGTAGTCTGTCCCCTACATGCTTTAGAGGGGATGTGTATGGCTGCCATACAGGGAAGTGTCAGATCCCACTGTGTACTAACACATGTATTACCTGTTCCACACACCTCCACCATTACTGTGATACAAAGAGTACATGCTGGAGAGACAGGTATGTAACACAGACACTACACTTTATGTAACATGTTCCCCATGCATGTGAAGCACACATCTGCTGAAATGCACATCATGTGCAAGTTACACAATGGGATCCAGAACAAGACAATCATAAGTGGTGTAGGACAAATGTCTGTAATGGACACTGGAAATTTGTACATGGGTCACCTCCATCATCACAACTTGTAGATGTGTTAGCTACAGAAAGCCTGGTGACACTTATCAAGGATCTCAGACCATGTCATAGATGAGGGATGCATGAGTAGGCTGTGTATGGAACCATGCACCTATATTGCTGTACCTTGCTGTAGACCTATGTATTCTGTGCTGACAGTCCATCCTGTGCTGTGACCTCTATAGGTTATTGCCACTGTGTCCATAGGTGTCCCCTACAGACTCCTGAAACTGAACCATAAATATATCTGTGACACACCTTTCATTTTATAATTATACAGCCATTACAACATCATACAACATGTGCTTGTGCCTCCATGATGGCCCAAAACATACGCGAAGTGACCTGTAATGAGACACCTGCAAAAGGTGGTGGAAAGACAGCAGGCCTCCTATGATCACCCCTCTCGATCTGCCTGTGTGGAACCTTTCCAGCTCTCTGGCTATAGCCAGTGTCTACACTCACTTGAGCCATAGTTGCCATACTTTCCTGGTCAATGTCCCCACCCACTGACTGTCAAATATCTGTGGCCTCCGAGGACTGGGTATGTGTAGGCATACTGACTTTGTCCAGTGATAATGAGGGCAGAAGAGGAATGTAAACCTCTGGGACAGATTCCACCCTGAACCTTCCACCTGTGCTTTAATTTGGCCACCATCATCAACAGAGTCTGAAGAGACACTAACATCAGGCTGTGTACGGGAAAGAGACCAAAGGGAAAAGCAGTGCATTAATTCCTGCACTATTATGCTCTGCAGTACTATGTTGCAATATATGCAAAGCTGTATACATTATTGTCACTATTACAGACCTGTTTAACCCCCAACTTCATATAGTAAGACATGAGGATATTATCTTTCCCACAAACCTCTGCAGTTACTTGTAAATAAAAGCTCTTTACACTGCAATCTCATCAGCAACAATGAGGTACACTGTTTACATTTGTGAAGACAGTTGACACATTTGGCAATCTGTAATGTCCTGACAATACTGTCACATCTATCAGCATTGTCACACCTGCAAGGTATAGGTATGAGTCTAAATTTGAACAGTCAGAAATTATCTGAGCAGTTGGAAAGAATGCCAACAGCACAGCAATCCAGCCAGCAGTCCTGGGATGTCATTTTAGGGAATACATTGCAGTAAATCAACTCTAGTCCCACTGACATCAACACTACTCATCCCCCCTTTACCATACAACCCAGCTCTCTGGACCCTATAAAAAACTTCTACTAAAACTAAAACCATGCTCCCATGCCCCAGACAACCTTCCATTCAACTTTCTCAAGCTAGCTGCTGATGGCATAGCCTTTACCATCACCATACGTATCAACCATTCAATCCAAGAATCCTATGTACTCCTGTTCTGGACAAAGCGTTCATCATTCCCCTCCACAAAGGAGGCAACAATACTGAAATTTCCATCTTCTGTCCTATAGCCATCCTGTCCCCGATCTCAAAAGTCCTTGAAAAATGCATACACTTGCAACTCCTTCCCTACCTCCTAGACAATCAACTTCTTTCTCCAACTCAACATGGATTTAAACCTGGACATAGTATTACTACTGCCCTTTTCTCCTTCCTTGACATCATCAACCATGCCCAAGAGTCTGGCAACATTGCATGTACCCTTCTCCTAGACTTATCAAAGGCCTTTGATACTGTTTCCCACAACATTCTCTTGTCCAAACTCTCTTGTCAATCTCTCCGCCTCCTCTATTAACTGGTTTTCCAGTTACCTTTCTAATAGACAGCAAGCCATCAAGTGGAACAATAGTACCTCTTCCTTCTTTCACACTCCAACAGGAGTTCCACAAGGCTCAGGACTGGGTCCCTTACTTTTTAACATCTTCATTAATAATTTTCATAAGTGCATTCCTAATACCAAACTTGTCCAATACGTGGACGATTCTACCATAATTTGCTATGCTCAATCTCTCCCCAAACTCATGCAACTAACACAAGATGCCTACTCTTGTACCAAGTCTTGGATGCTGAAAAATCACCTTGCTCTCAATGCATCCAAAACCAAAATAATGAACTATACCCCATCTAAAAACACCTCTATCGATAAAAATTCCTTCTCCATAGTCAGTCAGAATAAGATTCCCATTGAAATAGTCTCCCATACAAGACTTCTAGGTGTTATCATTGATAAACATTTAAAGTTTGACATTCATATACAAACTAGTATTAAGAAAACACACCAAAAGCTTGGAATGCTGTATCGTCACAGCCGTTATCTCAGTCCCTCTTCCAAACATACACTGTCTATTTCCTACCTCATCCGCTTTCTCTTGTATGGAGCCAATCTCCTCATCAACCTTCAATCCTCCCTAAAGTCAAAACTGTCATCCTGCTACAATAAAATCTCTAAGTTTGCTACTGGGACCAAATCCTCCTCCCACCACTGTGATGCACTCCACTCCTTGAACTGGCTGGAACTCCACCACTGTCTCTCTTACATTCAACTAGCTGCTCACAAACTCATTTTCAAACCCTCTAACTGCCCTTCCCTCTCCTCCATACTCACCTTGCATCATCCTGACAGACTACTCAGGTCCAGGAACCAGAACCTCCTTGAAGTGTACAAATCCCTACGTGCACCTGAGCAATTTCTCCTGTCTTTCTCCCTCGCTCACCTATGGAATTCACCCCCCCCCACATTCGAATCACCCAAAACCACTCCGCCTTCAAGACCATGCTCCATTCCCATCTCTCTTCACACTGGTTGAATGCTCATGCTCTCACTCCACCTAACTCCCTCTATATCTTTTCTGCTCCCCCATCCTTTTTTTTTTTCTCCTTTCTTAAAACTCAACCGAGTGACTCCTTCATTTCATTTCCACTTCCTCTCCCTTTTTTCCTTTCTCAACTCTCTTGTTCTAATTCTTCCTCCCTTGCACTTCATGAAACTTTGAGTGCATAAGTGCCTGCACTCCAAATTATACTTATGTACTCCAAAATACTTATGTTTTAATTTCATTCAATGCTTTGTTACAACACCTTGCTCAAATGTTATTATTCTGTCTTCTACATTACTGTGTTTTTAGTTGTTTTGAAAATTGTATTGCACTTAACTTTGTTGATATTAGCTTTGCAATAATTGTATATGGAGCTTTTCTCCCCGGGCCTCCATTGAAAATGGGCTCATTTTGGCCCAATGGACTTTCCCGGTTAACAAACTACAAATAAATAAATAAATCTATATCTGTAACAAAAACAGTGTTGTGCTTACCAGGAGCAGGACCACAGCCTTGTCTGCTTCCAGAGTGACCTGTGAAAAGTTGAGGGAGAGATAATGTAAACACCAGCGCATGTTGCACTATAACAAGGTAATATGTCCATATATATGATATTTTTAGTAGCTACTTTGTTAATTGTTATGTTGGTCAAAATCTGAGCATGAAATTCAAACTGCAGTTAAACCCCTCCACAAATGACAAACACCTGACACCCATGTAAACGTACGCACACCCTGACATACTGAATGCTACAGTATTCCAGTGCTGATCAAACTAAGCCTACCTGGACACTCATCTGCTGTGGAAACTGTGGCACCCACATCCACAATATATGCTGTGATGGATGCCTGAGAGCTGTCATGTGTTTCTAGGTTTGCCGGGAATTCCTCAGTGGATGAAAGTGGTTGTTCTGCTGCAAGCCCTTTACTGGTGACACCATGATCTCTCGCCACATCTGCTGCTCTTCTGTGTGCAGCATTAATCATAAATGTGGCATGGTGTTAAACCTGCTCATATATCCTGCTCTGGCAACCTATGGTGTTCACATCACAGATAAGGTCAGCCCACAGTGCTGCCTGCTGTTTCCTGTTGTGCCTCCCCCTGGACAGTAGGAGTTCATGGTGTTAATGGTGGTCTTCCAAGATTATATCGTTCTTGCCTCTGTAAAAGGGGCACATCATCTTGCAGAAAGACAACAAAATGGGAACACATGTCAGGATCACATACATGGAAGTACACTGTGTAGAGATAGAGCAAGAACAGAATGGCTGGCAGTATCCACTGCTTGATCACACATGTCATATTCCGCAGTGTGCAAACATACCAACCATGTGGATACAGCTCAGATACTAGCAATAGTCAGCTATTCCCATGTGTGCCATGAACGATACTGCTGTATGATCACACACCCAACACAGGAGTCCATTGTAGTGTGTCCCCTAGAGGCAAATGCCCTGATAATATGTCAAAACAACAGTGTCAAACAAATAGTTTGGTATTACAACCACTATAAAGGTATATTCCCACACCAGTTTGCCACCCTGACAAAAAACATTCCACCCTCGATGGACTGTACGTCATCTATAGGTGTAACAAATCTGGAGATCAATGACATGTCATCATTACAGTTCTATTCACACATATGCATCATGCTGTAACAAAAAGGTTAGATAACTGATAGAGGACAATACTCTTCTGTTGATATGGGCAGATATGTAAAGTGTTTCACAATGTGTTTACTGCCTAAAGAAATTCTCAAACAGACTGGTTCCCCTAACCAGCTGTTTGCCATTTTTAACATGGTTCTTATTAACAGGTGATTGGCTCTTAACCAATCAATGGTTCTGAAATGCTAATTGCAGCCAACACAGCTGATTTGCAGTATTATCAGCCAATGACATGCAACCACTGAACAACATATAAGGCCTTCATGTAGATTTGAAGCCCTTTCTCACATATTGTGCTGGACATTCTTAGGGTCATGATATTAGGTAATCACAGAGGGTATGTCTGTAACAACTACTTTTACATACAGATGTGTGTGCTACAGGCTGCAGCTGGTGCTGGAGGCAATAGGCACAGGCAGAGAGTGTGAACACTTTGGAGGACAACAAGCTGTAAGAGTAAAAGTGGGAGCTGTGGCAGCCTGGTTGTAGAGGCAGGACCAGAGTGAGGGTACCCATTCCATTGCAAATTAAGGCATATGTTTAAGGTAAGTATGTTAGGCAACGGTATCACTAACAGAGTACTAGGCAACATGTTTGTTGTGTCCATGAGCAACATAGGGGGTAAATATACTATTATGTCAAACATTTTGGCAACTGCCAGGCCATGTGTTACTTTATGGTAGTCATTTGGAACTTGTGTGCTGGCAGTCCTTGTTACTAGCAGGACTACATATGTGTATGAGTTGTGCAGCTGTGCTAATCTGTAATATCATTATGAAATGATTGTGTGCTGTATTATAATACTACTGGGCCTCATTTGCATTACCTAAGTTAAAATCCTCTGTGAATGCATATTAATGCATGAACTGACACTTTATGTACGTATAGTGTTGCTACAGGTATTTGTCAAGTGTGTTCCTATCTGCAGGCCTATACTTCCATCAGTGAAAAGCAGACATTTAATTTGAAATGCATTGCGTGGATAAAAAGTACATGACTCAGTCATTAATTGATGGCTTTACAATAATGTAATTTAAATGCTACACGCCACTGGATTTGAACTCAGTACTATGTGTGGTAAAACTTACTATTTGCAAAGCATTTAACAGAATGAGCTACTGAGTCACTGTTACAGCCGGTGTATTTGTGAAGGTATAAGTGCACACATACAGTCTGTGACATATGTGCCTGGCTTTATAGGGATGTTTTTCTCCACCAGAGTCCCAGCTGAACATGTATTTTGCCATTAATGTTTTAGCAGGTGTACTTGTATATGTTGCTGTTAAAAGTGCCCATTTACCTGCTATTAGAGACCTCAGTTACATCCATTAGTCTTAGTCTGGCTTTCTAGTGGTGTAGTCCGGTACCAGACTCGAAATTACACTCCCAGTTTTTCCATTACTTTTTCAGCAAGTTTGTGAGATGCGGCGTGGTGCTCAGCTCTGGTTGTGCATGCTTAATTATAGTAACTTGCAATTACTATGTTGTACTTACACCACCTGCTTTGATTAACAGCTATGTGGTGTGGCAGATTAATGCAGTAGTCTGCAGGTGTGACGGTCTCGGGTTCAAAATAGGGGACAGGTGTTTATTATCATTTAAAACACATATATCAGTATAGCTCCATTTAGCTGAGCTTAGCAATGCTGAGTGATGTGCTGTGTCATGCACCATCGTGCAAAAAATCTTTAAAGAAAAGAAAAAATGGGAGATAGGTCAGTGGTGAAATAGGGTGCAAGCAGGGAGAAAAAACACAGAGAAAGGCAGGTAGGTATGTGCAGGAAGGGTGTAGGGAAGAACCATAACTATCCATTTCTTATACAGCAACAACTGTGCACTTTGACAGAACTTGTAGATGAATTTGGACTGTCACCTCCAGAGAAAGGGGTGAGGACAACATAACTGCATTGTCAAGTCAATCTGACCAAATTACGTGTGTCCGGTGGACACGTGCAAAATGGAGAACTATGTATGGGATGATATTTATTTATTTTTTTGGACAGGTGCACATTTTTTTTAAGGTGAGAATGGGATGTTAAGGAAGGTACATAAGTATGTGTGGGGGAGGTAAGTTGGGAAGGTGAGGAAGCTTTTGCAGACAGACAAGACCGACAAGATAGCAGACAGGAGGGGGTGAACTCCTTGGATGGGGAGGGTGTTGTGGAATCCCTATCTCAAGTACCTCCACAAGGTAATAGCGTGACTCAAGTCCCCACCCATGGGAATGTCGGCACTGCTCCTTCACTGCTCCTGGAGTGGCAGTGATGGAGGCTGGGCTCTGGGATGAAGCTGCCCCACCAGGTTTGCCAGCATGCCCTCCATCCAGCGCAAGTGGCATCCAAAACCAAGGAACACAATTTTGTGCACTAAACCTGGAAATTCTTTATGGGTGACAACACCTCTCCTCCACCACTGCTCCCAAAGGGAGGACAAGCCTTGTTCTGTGGGGTGGAACTACCCGACACCACAGGTAGTGCAGCAGCAGCAGAAGGGGCACCACCAGGCTGGGTCTCAGGCATGCTGGGCCCAGGTGCCATGGCCAGAGGAGCCAAGATAGGTGGATCACCTGGAACTGGCCTTCATTGTTGCTCTGTAATAAATTAGTTATAACAATAGGTTAAGGTTAGTAATAACCAAACCAATGTTTGTATTAACATAATTGAACATAATATTGATTAATCCAAATACATATTAAGGCATATTATGTGGAACACAACATTAAATAACACAACAGTACGTATGTTATCAGCAAACCAGAAGGAAATAACCCATAACACCAACAAAACAGTTAGTTTAACAGAATATAATAATATTAAATCATAATAATAAATAACATTAATAAATTAAAGAAGATAAGGCTTGGGAAGACAGAGAAAAACATAGCATTAGTAAAGTTGTAGATGATATTAATACACAGACTGCTAATACATACTTCTACAGGTGTGCAGTGTTGGTTGTGAGTACAGTGACTCAAATTCTTCTATAGATAATGTAGCAGGTACATACCTCTCAAGCTGTTAACATGGGACAGTATGGTCTAAGCACTAACAAATGCAGGTACACATCTACGTGGAACTGTTTCGCATAATGTGCACATACATCACTACCAAGGTCTTCTGTAGACGGATTTGCAAATACATTGCATTCCAGGTAATCATTTATCTGCTAATCATGGACTAGACAGATTGAGCTGTAGTCATTACAATACAAAAAATCATGACACTTGAGAGGCCAGGCTACAAATTAATGTGTACATTAAGTAGACAAGACAGCTATCATGTCTCAGTTGGCAAGCATGGTAGTAGAAGCCAAAAGCTGTCTGCAGGGAACATGTGCACATTATGTAACAATTGACTGCAATGACATTAGAACATACATGTAATGAATACAGCCCTACTGCACTTATTTCAACATATTCTTATGAAACCACAGTCCTGCTTTGCACTTTATTGTTATTGCTCCTTAGAATCTGTGAAGTATACACATGATATCCGCCCAGAATGTGGACTACCTTACCCATATACCTTGTTCCTGGAGTGGGAGAAATAGAGACCATTATGTGAGTAAAAGTGGGCTGCAGACAGCCCTGAACCATACTGTAGGCTGTGCAATACATTTATCAGGCAATTACTTTTGCATTCTTTATTTCATTTTTACAGTTGACTGCAGCTACATTAGAACAAACATGCAGTGAATACAGCCCTACAGCACTTATTACAACACATTAGTTAGCAAATCACAATCCTGCTTTACACCTTATTCCCTATTGTTATCAATAGTGTTTATTCTTTATTGCACAACAGTTATCAGAAAATATCCATACTTACCACATCTTGGCCAGGCACCCTGCATGAGGCTGGATGTTGCAAGCCCATTCATCTGCAGCTGTTGTAAGAGAAGCACACATACCTCTCAACCTTGAAACAAAACAATCTGGACAAAATCCCATGAAAAGTAGGTACAACTGGCCAAACATCTGTTCACTGATTAACATAGAATTTGCATACAAAACTATGTAACCCTGTACACTCCAATGGAATTGTGGGATACCAACATTCAAACGCAAATTGAAGCATAGACAAAATATTAAAACACAAAAGTCTGAAAGTCAAATGGTAGTCATTATTCAGAGACTTTAATCCGAAATGATTTACAATAGAACTGCAGATTTTATGAAGAACACACCAAAAATATAAGGAAAAAAATGAACATTTTGCAACATTCTGGACAGCCGAGGGGTATGATGTTAACCGATTATTTGTTTATTATTAAATAAGGCAATCTCTCACAAACAAATCCTTCTGAGTACTTAAGTGGTCTACATAGCACAGGGTGAGAGACAGATTCACACCCGGGACTACATGCAGCCTGTTGTGCTGTCTGTCATTTTTGATTCTCCATTCAATCTCCCTAAACCATCAAGAGGTGTGCAGAGTTTGTACTGTTTTAGGCAGGTACACATGTAAGGATGTATGTACAGTGTTTCACCATCTTTGAAGCAAGCAAGTTTACAAGGTATGACATGTAAACTGCAAGAAACTGCTGCACAAATGTTCAGAAGACAGACTTTGCACTCACTGGTTACTGAACTAGCAGAATCCCAAGTAAGTATACAGGAAGTTCATGGGAGGCACCCCCACAAAGAAGGAAGGAAATAGTTGTATACATTCACCAAATGACCACTGACACAACAGCCTTACCCACACCCAAGCCATTGGTCACTTCTTTCCAAGGGGGTCCACTCCATACATAAGAGGTTTAACAACCCCCCAAAAAATATGAGTGCGCATACAGGATTTGCATAAGAGGTAATAAGAAGTCTAGCAATGTAATATTCATTTTACTGACAGAACCCTGTATCTAACAGCTGTCAGACTCAAACCTCAGAACCATAAACACGTTTGGGGGTACTGTGTTACACAATCTTAAAAATAACTCATCGTAAGTGATCTGTTTACTTAAACCACATGTTGCTCAAATGTATCCACATACTTATTAACAAAAATGCACATCCCCAATTGCCGCAGACAGTTTCTGTTAGGTGATAGGCATACATATGAATGATGCAGTAAATGTGGTCAATTTTCAAAAATTGTTCGTGCAGTTATTTGGTACCAGTAGCATCCAAGAAGGCTAGGATGGATTGGTTAGTAAGTTAAATGACAGCAGGTTCTGCCCCAAAACCATCTTTCTAGCAGAATCAAATGTTAATGTGACACTCGATCTTCCTCGTCCTTTTCCTGTCCTCATGTTTACAAAATGTAAAGCCATAGTACCTGTCACTGCTTACAGGCTGTTTAAAAGATCAGCATACCTCATTTTAACCACTGGACTGTCCAGGCTACAAATTAATGTGTATTGCAGCATTTATTTGTATTGCATTCAAAAGCAGCATGACTGCCTCGCATTTCAACTTTAAAGAAATCACAATCAAGCTGCACAGAGTACACGTGGTAGTGAGACAGTGACATTAAAGTTTGCAAAAAATGAGTGCTGCACTCATTGCACATTGAGTGTATTTCTTTGAGGCAGTATAGTACAACAACTACAATTAACACTTGTTAATAACTGAAGGTACACAAATAAGACAACTACTGGGCATTAGCAAAGTCCATTAAAGCTGAATTTAGTCATCCAACCATCAAAAGTGAATTAAATTACATTTAAGACAAAACCATGTGTCCCACTCTCTTTTTTTCACAACATCTATTTCCAAGGATATAACCTGTTGAAAATGTGAAAGTGTGGGACTATTTCCAGATACTGTGACTTCATCTTTCACATGTCTAGTCACTACACATTTCAGTGGTTTAAGGGATGGGTTACAGTGTATTTGGGAAGGTTAACTCGTATAATAGATGCATAAATCTATTTAACTAACAGGCACTAAAGATAGTGAGAACTTGGCATTTTATGAACAGACAAAAAGATCACAAAACTGAGGCAAACCAGTGTACAGAAACAAAACAATAAACTGCCTAAGGCTCCAGTGTGTGTCTCTCAGTAAAAAATCATTTAACACAGGTACAAGCCATGTAAAATTCAAATAGAAAAACAGACATGTAAGCGCTTTCATTTTTCAAGTCTGATGAAGTTTTACATTGTTTAAAATGATAGGACTTGCATGTTTTTTTTTTGTTTGTTTTTTGTTTACTTTGTTGGGAGTCCTCGGAGCCTTGGGCTGTCTATTGTTTTTTTTTCTGCACATTTTGTGAACAGTCACGTATCTTTTGAAAGCTGGAAACTGCATAGTAGTTTCACTGAAAGTTCTTTCCTTTTTTTCAGGAATACCCTAAACTAGCAGGAGTATTAAAACACAATATGGTTTCTAGTTTCACTCCTCGGTTACAAAAGTACCATGTGCCCTTAGTGATGATATGATATGTATTATTTTTATTCTTTTTTACTTACCTGGAGGGTAGAGCTTTCAGAGGAAGTAAATTTTCATATCCTGTGTGGGCACCAGGTGGACTGGACTCTGCAGAATTTGACAGAATTTAAATTAACTTGTAAACACTCCGCTCGCTCTTGCTGCTGTGCTCCTATTCCAAATTAACATAGTCCGAGCTTCCCTCTCTCTTACAGGCTTGCAGTCACAAAGCTGATGTCATCATGCATGCCCCTGCACATTGAAGGCGATGCACGATGATGTCAGCCACATCTTCAATCTGTAAAAAAAAAAATCAAGAATTCAAGGGGCCATGCAGGAATTTGTGGCACCCCATTATTTTGCCATGAAACCAGTATATACCGAGGAATTCAGTACAGTTGAGAGGCATGGAAGCACACCATTATGCATACCAGTTTTGCACAGATTCAGCTTGTATTTTAGTAAAGTAGTAACAAATATACTTACATATCAGTGGGGCATGCCCAGCCCTAGCCTCTTGGACCCAGGTGTCCAAGGTTCCTCTCTTCCTTTGCTTCAGGTCATCATAGTAGTGATGACACTGCTCACCAGTGTGGGAGATTCCAGCAGCACTGGTAAGATCCCTGGCCAACTGATCCCTGGCTTCAGCTTTACATTCTGAGCCCTGGTACTTGCCCTGCAACAGCTCCAACCAAACACTCTGGACTCCTGCACACTTCGCCTCTGCACCTAAAAACAGGATCCCTCACCAACACCACCAGACATATTGACAGGTTAATAACACTCCAACAAATGCTGCAGAATTCCTGCCTATTGCCCTTAATATAGGCTGTTTTCTTACCCTTACACGTCATACCGCAAAATTCAAAAAAGTACTCCATTGCTTAGCATTGCACAGACCCACTTAGCAGAGCTGAGCATTGCATAAACTCACACAGCTGTGTTTTAGCAAAGCTTAGCAACATGCAAACTGGAGTAACCATTAACCATGTTTAAGCAGTGCTTAGCACCATGAAGCTTTTTCAAATGTAGCAAATTTGTTTTTACATTAAATCGCCCTTTAGGTCAGCTCACATACTTCCACAGCAATAAATGTAAAAAGATGTGACTGCTGGGAAGTTGAACCCAAGAACTACAACACTCTAGGCCATGATTCTACCTATTCAGCTGCACGGATAATAAGAAAACCAGTATACCTTCATATATGCTACTAAGCTGTTAGAATTGCTAAGAACTGTGTTGCACATGCAAACAGCCATTCATAATATAAATAAAAACACAGTAGACAAAAACACATAATTAATTACATCTGGTTTGTATTTATAGATATCTGGCAGATGTCACCTGTGCATGTATAAGCGCAGCTTGGCATTACTGTGCTTTGCACATCGCCATGCAAACGAGCATTAAAAGAAAGCAAAATAAATAATTAATTACATCCGTTTTCTATTTTTAGAAGTCTGACAGGTGTCAGCAGTATATGTGTAATTGCAGCTCGGCATTGCTGCGCTCTGCACCATGCCACACAAACGGGCATTAAAAATTTGAAAAATAAAAAATACAAAAATAAAACAAAAAATATTACAATTCACACATATTTCTAAATTACCAGAATACATTACAGGGATTCTTATCCTGTACATAACATCTGTCCAGGAATTTCATGGACAATCCACACTCACGGGGCACTACACTGCTGCCAACATGGATTCAATTTCCATGTTACTGTGATCTCCCTCAGCAGCACGGCATGATTAATATGCATTGCACACTGCTGAGGGGGAACCATGGCCGTGTACACCAGTACATTCTGTGTAGGCTCTACATGGAGCCTACATGGATTTTATTGAATCCTGGGGTTAGTCTTCTTTTAGCATACATTATAGACTCACATCCACTACTATCAGTAATTTCCTTTTGGAATTCGTCCCTGGGCTGTCCTGGTTATCTAGTAACTTGTTTATTTCCTAAAAGTAATTGAAGATAAGCCCAGTTATCTATTAATATCATTCTTTTGTAAAATGAAGTGAGGCCAATCCTGATTATCACTAATAAGAGAATTATCATTTAATTTGTGACTGAGCTTTACCATTCTTTTGGCATTTTACTAATTTGTCCTCAATAGAAGTAGCTATCAGCTTTATGCTGAGGACAGGTTGGAAAAAGACACTAGGGGAAGAAAAATATTTTGTTAACTCAGTTGAGATGTCATCAGCAATATGGTGCAGAATAAGTTCTGTATAATCTACTTGGTATAAAGGAATGACCTAGAAAGTTTAGTTACCAAATAATGTTCTAGTATAGTTGTGACTAATTATCATGGTAAATAATTCTACTTATTGACTGACTGGACTGATAATTAGTTACTAAATTATAGACAAAAAAGCTTGTAAGTTATAGATATTGAATATAATAGAAACAGGTTTGTCAAAAATACATCAAAATTCTGGGCTGGAATGCGTAAAGCTTGTGGAGTGTGGTGTATTATGCCAATGTCAGTGCAAAACTTATGAGTAATATTGTAATATGTTAATAAACAACAAGAAATTCAGAATACCTCAGAGCACAATGGAGCACCACAGTTCCAACAGCACACTGTAGAAATGCACAAGTAATCCATAAGTAAAAGAAATAGTTGTCCAGTAATGTTGTACATTACCAAACAAATGGAAAGATATCACAAATCAAGAGTTCTGATAGTGGTTTAGACAGATAACAAAATCTGTACAGTAACTTTACGGACAGCTACAGAATATTACTGACTCAGTAGTGATAAGCCAAAAAATGCACACACATTAAAAATGCCAAGTATCCAAAACTAATCAGCATGGCAATCATAACAAAAATTTGCAGGAGTACATACAGAAATGTAGACAATCATGGATATGTCTGTATGCCATCAACTAACTTATAATATGAGCTCCAAAGCTGCAAGGCTATTTGTAAAACATATATATATATATATATATATATATATATATATATATATATATATATAGAGTCACATTAGTCATTACATTAAAATCAGAGACAACTAAGGATATCTACATAATACACGTATCATAAAAAATATTGACTTAAATTTTTAATAAAAGAAATTAAAGGTGAAGGGCATTCATGGCCACTACACCATAGCTAACAATTGCTAACATTGAGTTCAGAACCTGTGTGGGGGACACAAGTAATGTATACATCCAAGGAAAGTGGAAGATAGAAAAGAAGATATGGGGTATGGGTGAAGAAGAGGGTCAAACAAGAGGAATGCTGGCAAAGGAAAATCTGAGGGAAAGTCAGGGGGAATAGGCAATATTTTTGGTTGGAATCGGCCCCATTTTTATTTTTTTAAAGAATGGAAGGAAAAGTAAACATAGGGAGAGAGGAGGTGAAGGTAAGCACAGCAGGTATACCTATAGAACAAATAACACAACAAAAGACAGACAAAGATTAGAAAAGAAACAGTATGGACAGGTTAGTTTCACAGACAGCACACTGCACAACACAGGCAATGAAAGTTGTCAGAAATGGTGGGAATGCATACCAGCCATGGTGAAATGCAGAAGAAAAATTGATCTATGCACTATCATGTTAGCACATGTTTCGTAATGTGTGATAGTCATACCTGGATGTGTATGTCCAATGGTACATGTGTGTTCCAGTGTAATAAATTAGGATCACAGTACACAATGGATAAATATACATATATCCAATTAGGTCATCAGCACTGCGGGTATTAGCCAAGCCAGAGTACAGATCAGTAAAAGCAGGTCAAGCAATGGCACATATCTCCAGAGGACAGAAACAAACCTAAGCCCATGTGCGTGAAAGACAAACAACCAAGCACAGTGCCAAACAGAAGTACTGCAGAAGATCAGCCAAGGCTGCTACATACACAAATAGGTGTACACAGTCAAATGTGTGTGTATGTTACACACATATGCCATGTCAAAGGCAACGAGCTGGTGTACATGTGTATGTATGTGTGTCAGTGGCAATAATGGAATGTACATGAAATCAAGTTCAATGCACATATATACACCAATGACATAGGTTCATAGGTTCATAGGCTGGTACTAGACTATTGACAATAGGGCCTATACAAGCCTAGCCATAACAATTCCCTGGCTATTTCTTCCCACAGTATTTACTTCCCTGGACCCCTGTCTAGCAGGGCGACTGACATGATCCCCGGGGTGAATTTCCTATCTCCCATCCAATCATCAAGGTTCCTTTTGAAGAGGGCCAAAGAGGCACTCTGCTTGACATGTATAGGTAGTCTATTCCAGAGTCTGGGGAGTCTCTGGGTCAGGAACCTATCCCTCCAGCATGTTTTGTTCATTGTGATGACAAGGTTTAGATCCCTGGAGTGTGTGTCTGAGGGATTGGGATTTCTTTAAGTGTAGCATGTCCAACAGCTCTGGGTTTGACATGGCCTTGTATGTTAAGCAGAGATTGCCTCTGAGTAGATGATATGCGACAGAGTATAGGTGGAGTTTTTTTAGATGGTCAGCATAAGGCATCTGCTTTAGGCCAGTGATTCTTTTAGTGAGGTATTTATGTGGCCTTTCCAGTTGTTGCAGATGTCTTGAGAGGTACATACCAAATGGGGCATTGTATTCTATAATGGGTCTAATGAGGGATGAGTACAGTGGGACAATGCCCTCCTTTTTTCTATGAAAAGTCCTTAGTGATGAGGTGTGCCACATAGAAGGATTTCCTGACTGTTGTGGCAATGTGGTTATCAAAGGTGATACCACTGTCCACCTGTGTCCCTAAGTCTCTTATCGCACTTTTGGTGTTTAGTGTACTGCCACCTATGGTAATTCACGGGTACATGTTTTTTCCCAAAGGGGATAACTATACATTTCTTGACATTGATCTTGAGTCCATGGCTCTGGCACCAAGCATCTGTTTCTGTAAGGCCCTTTTGTAGAATATCCACATAATTTGGGGATTCAATAATGGCTCCCAGTTTGAAGTCATCTGCGAACTTTGTTAGCCAGAGTCCCTTAGTGTTGGCCTGTACTTCAGAGAAGTATATGCCAAACAAGACCAGTCCCAGGACTGAACTCTGAGGTACTCCACTTGTCACTTGTCTGGAGCTGGATTTGGAGTCAGCTACTTTTACAGTGTGGGTTCTGTCAGTAAGTATGATTCCAAAGTGGGGGGATGGTGTTGAAGGCCTTGGCAAGGTCCAGATAGGCTGTGTGGACCACCTTACCCTTGTCCACAGCTCTGGACACTGATTCAAAGAAGTCAATCAGGTTCAGGAGACAAGATCGGCCCTTCACGAACCCAAACTGCATGGGGTCCAGTGTTTGAAGGTTGCCAATGTCTTTGTTTATAAGTTCCATGATAATACATTCCATGGCCTTGCACATCAGACTTGTCAGACTGATGGGCGGTAGTTCCCAGGATCCAAGGTGGATCCCCCCTTGTGGAGTGGGATAACTGTAGCTGTACGCCACTCAGTGGGCACGAAGCCTGAGGTGAGTCTATGATTAAACATAACACTTAGGTGAGGTACCAGTTCATTTTGTAGTTCATGTAGTATGCAGCCTGGGATGTCGTCTGGTCCCATGGATGCTGTATTCTTAGCTTTGGAGAGTGCGTTTTTTACCTGTGTGATTGTTATTACCGGAATGTGGCAATCTTCTGGTATTGAGATGGGCCATTTAGGGTGTGAGAGGGGGGTGAAGTTTGCACTGAATCAGTCTGCCAGGATATTGGCAATATCCTTGGGATCAGTATATTTAATGCCATTCTGTTGTAGCTCAGAGCAGATCTGAGCATTGCCATTTAGATTCTTGACATAGCTATAGAATGCCTTATGGTTGTCTTTGGAATCTTTGGCAATTTTATTTTCGTAACTAGCTTTGGAGGATTTTATGAGTGATCTCAACTTCTTACTGGGGCTGGTAGGGGAGTTTTTTGCATCCTGGATTTTCCTCTTTACTGCAACAGTTTCTTTATTTTCTTGTAAAGTTAGTTTATGGCAAGGGACCACCAGACTGGCTTCCTTTTCTTAGTTCTATTGGGGATGGCACAATTCATGCATGAGTGGATGTGCTTGTATAGTGCCATAGCGTAGGATTTAGCAGTCAAACTTTCAGTTCCCGTCTGCATGGGTGTCATGAGGTTTGTCACTTCTGACTTGAGTAGCATGAGGTTCGCTTTGGAGAAGTTTTTTATGGAGGTTTCCTTACTGGGTGGTGGGGGGTGGGATGTGGATGTCAAGGGTGATTAGCTTATGGTCAGACCTGACCAACAAGGGGGTGACCAGTGGTGTGGAGCATTGATTTTCCATGTTGGTAATGACCAGGTCTAGGATATTGGAGCCCCTGGTGGGACTAAGGATTAGCTGACCCAGGGCATTGGAATTTATAAATTCCAAGAACTGTTGGGCAAAGGTGTTGGTACATGAGTAGTGTTCCCAGTTAATGGCAGGGTAGTTGAAATCACCCAGTATTAGGGTGTTTGGTTGTATCTTAATATTTTCCAGTATGTTTAGAAAGGTGTAGTGAGAATCTTGGGGCATGGTGGAGCATCTGTGGCAAGCTACAGTTTGGATTGCAGTCTTACCTAGTGTTAGTTGCACCTGGAGAATTTCAGACGCATTGTGTTGGGCAACTATCCTGGTGTTGTGAATATCCTTGGTGAATATGGACAGTCCTCCACCTTTAGTGTTTCAGTCCTGGTTTGGTGGCCAAAAAGTGTGGCAAGAGTTGTAGCCTGGTATTGCAGAGGTGCTTTCTGGAGCCTTGAAACAGGTCTCAGTTACTGCACAGATATCGATGTTCTCCATTTTTAGGAGTGCCTCGAGAGAGTGCATTTTGAGATTTAAACTTCTAGCATTGAGTATCATTACCTTCAGATTTTGCATGCTTGTACCTGTTACAGTTGTGGTTTTGTCCTTTGAACTTTGCCTAAAAAAGGCATTATAGGGGTGGCAAGAGCCTTAGCCAGTAACCTGGCCAACACCATGCCTTATACAGCTCGACTAAAGAAACTCCAGCTATACTCAGTTGCTTACTGCCTGCTCAGAGGTGATCTCTGCCTGATGTATATGGCCACGTCCAACCCAGAATGGACATGCTCCATCTCAAGAAAACCAAATCTCTTAGAGCCACACGCTCTAGTGAATTAAACCTCAGCACAACAATAAACAGGACATGCTGGAGGGATAGATTCCTGTCCCAGAGACTTCCCTCGCTCTGGAATAAAATCCCAGTCTATATTAAGCAGAGCCCCTCACTGACTCTTTCAAGAGGAATCTTGACGAGTGGATGGGAAATCGTAAATTTACCCCTGGGATCACTTCAGTGGCCCTGCTAGACAGAGGCCCAGGAAACTAATTTAAAAGGGAGGCGAAAGCCGACACATTCTGGCTAGGCTTATAAATGCCCTTGGGCAGATAGCCTAGTACCTACCTATGAACCTATGAACCTATGAATCCCACGGGTGACAGGTGCAGATCATCTCTGCAAAGCATCATGGTCTGTGGATCATGTCGTCCCAGGCAGACAGATACTGGATCCCTTTGAATGACACCAGAAGCTTAGCCAATTGTTGAAGTCAATCATTTTGTCCTTATACGGTGGTATCATTCTGGGTGAAGATAGGATGCTACTCAGGGTTAGGGTCATATCTGAGGGCTCTTCCATGTCTCTTTTCATGTAGTCCAGGGAGGTATGTCTCAAGTCATTCACTCCAACATGGACAATGACAGAGTCATATTTGTACTTGTTGTGGAGTGACTTGAGTGCATGCGTTATGTGGTGGATCCTGGCACCCGACAGGCAGCTGGCTGTAATTTTCTCCTTGTTCAGCCTGGTGAGTGGGACATCAGTGTGTCTGACTATAGAGTCACCTATGACTAAAGTGTTGGGTACACTGTCTTGCCTTAGGGGCTGGTGTTGTGAGCAATGTGACACTTTGGTTGGGATTGGTGTTTGTTTGTGATTCAGCTTCGGAGGTCCTAGTTGCTTGGGCAGGTTACTGTTAAGAGCCTCCACATATGTGAGCTTAGTGTTGCTATGTGTGGGTGTTGGTGGTGTGGGTTTAGAAGGGCTATGTGTTGCTTGAGGTATAGTGCGGGTGTTAACCTTCTCCTCTTGACTGCCTAGCACAATCTTGGGTGGAGAGAACTTTGCTTCCATTTTGGCTATGGAAGTTCATCCCCTGCAGATTGTAGTGTTGGGTAGTAGGAAGAGAGGGTTTTCTGTGTACATGAGGCAATTGCTACATTGCCCCAGTATTCCCAGATTCACCAGGTGGACAGGAGAAATCACAGGAAGCTGACCCTTGGATATGCCTAATTTGGTTATTTTTTTTTTGTAAAGTACAAGAGCTATTTATATGTGAAGTAAAAGAGCTATTTTCCCTTACCTTAGCAAGGTACTTTGCAATTATAGGCTGTTTAGTGCCTACAATTAATTTGTCCTTATTGACAAGGAGAGTTGAAGTGTTTGTATCAGTTTAAGACTTCCTAGTGCTTTCCAGCAGGTTTTAAAGCAAGTGCTAGTCACGGGGATGCTTAAAGGTAAGATGAAAAAAATGGTTTATCCTAAACACTGCAGTGTGCACTAGGGAGTTAGATGTGAAAGTAGGTAACTTAAGTTTTACCTGTCTAAAAATTAATATCAATCAATGTAATAATATGTTAAAAAATTTAACAGGGCATAATACTGAATACAGCATGTTGTGCTCACGGATGTGAAAAAATACATTGCGTAACACACAAGTAGAATGAGAACAAGGATGCATTGCAAGCATTAGCCAGCAACTTGTGTGCACATGTCCCACATTATAAAATGCCCATACATTTAACACATGCTCACCCTCTCAAATTAATAACTGGCAATGAACAGTTATTTTGACAAAGGTAAACATACCTGCAATAAACACTAGGAACGTATTAAAGTGGGAGACAGATAACCTGAGACCACATCATACTAAAACAAGACACAGTAAGGTGGCACAATGGAAATGCATGGGTAAAGCACACAGGGTGCTATAGAAAACATACAGACAGCTATTTAAACAAATGGAAAATGTAGGACAAATGGGCAGATGGACTGCTGATGTCCACAAAACTGGGCATGTATAAAACACACATACACAGTAATGTGTAATCATTTCACATCAACATGCATAGGTAAGCAAAATAAACATTTCAGTCACATACCCATATACTGTCATGCAAATCAAATATAAGGAAATGCATGTGTATGTCAACCAGACTGCTCATTACAGAGCAGAGGGCACCTCTGTCAGCATTATTGCAGCACATTTGCCATACATCACTGAGTGCTTACTTGTCAAAGCTACATATCTCTATCAGATGTATCTATGTGCATACATATGTACAATCATGTATACAACTATTTATGGAAGGTGTACACTACATTGTGAATATGAAAATGCTACATATAACAAACATGTTGTAATGTACTGTGAAATACTGTTTAATCTGTAACATCATGTACAGATTAATCTTATCTTGCCCTTTGATGTAGTCAGATAAGTGGGACTGCACATACACAGGATATACTGTATCTGATCCTACATGGCATTAGTATTGTCAAATCATTATACAACACCACATCATGAGAGTGGGACATCATAACAGCTGTTATCCAAAACCATGTGGAATGACATGTCTGTATGCTGCACATACCTGATATGGCAAAACATGCATCAAAGGCATATGACACTGTCAGTGTTGGACTATGGACAACATATGTTGTCTGTCAGTCATCCCAGTAAGACACATGTTTATAGGTTGCCTGTTGCCACAATATCAACAGGTCAACTGCCACAGTATATGGACTGTTGGATGTGTGTGACCAGTGTAATGTTTTTATGTGTGTCACACACAACTTGACACCACAGTAAATGTCACATGATAATATCACATAAGCATGACAGGTAAAAAGGTATGAATGCACAAGAGTACATATACAGTTCAATCAATTAAATGTCAATCACCATGTTAGCAGCAGAACACAAATGGAGCGCACAGACAGTACCTACCAACTGGAGGGACCAGGCAGATATGGATCAGACTTCCAAATGATCTCACGAGCTATGATCCTGAATGAATATTGCATAGTCTGTTCCATCTCATTAAAGATGCTCCCCATCATGTCCCTCACATGTGTTTGGAGCACATCAGTAATGACATCCCTGATCTCTTCCCAAAAATTGTCTCTATCATGGCCATGGTGATGTCTCCTCTGGGGTGCAAGGCATACTGGCTCTTGCAGAGGCAGGTCCAGGCTCCTCATGTTGTTATCATCATCACATTATAAAACACGGCAGAAAACAAAACAAATTGTCTATCACATAGAACAATCCCACAAAAATCAGAGCACAACACAATATTGGTATGATGACAACTTACACAGGTACTGAGGCACAGACATTATGTACAGAGTCACCCATGGCCTGATATGTCATAGTCCTAAAATAGACAACAGCATTCTTTCCTGGTCAAGTCTATATGCTCAGACACACACGTCATTATCACTGTAACAATGTATGAAAGGTTAACAAACATATTTTACTGTCTGCATTCAATGATGTATATGAGCAGACAAAGATCCCATTGTATAAATGATGAAAAAGATATCTGAGACTATTGTGGAAAATAGTCACAACTTATCAATGCTGTTGGAGGCCACAACCAATGCTATGAGTCCTGTAGACATCACTGATCGGGCATGATTCTTCATGCAGACAACAGAATCACATGTTATGAGAGGTCGAGCGATGCCACCAGTGGTGAACCACCACTGATCCCCCAATGACATCACAGTCTTTTTGACCTTACTGCACACAGCAAGAGGGGGTGATGAAAGTAAGTATAAGTGAGGATGATGAACGGAAGTATAATTACATATATTGGTAGATGTCAGTTACAGACAGAGCAGTGCAATCTGTAGTTGTAATGTTTACTGCATTAAAATTTACAGGTATACCTTGGGCCTATAGCAGGAAACAGCAGGTTAGTGTCTCTATACTGTTGCTGTGCACATTACCTTGTTGGTGACAATGCCTCATGTAATGGCACTGCTGTTTACTGTTACATTGTTACATTGTTGTTTCCATAACCTTGAACACTACAGTTACATCCAGTGAAGGGGCAAGCCACACATTATCAAGTGAAGAAAGACCAGGTATGCTACAGTGACATTGTCAGAGCATAGGCAATGACTGAAATCTTTGTCAACATTTTTAAGTACAGGTCCTTCTGTTATACAGTTGCAATGTACATCATGTGAGTATTTACAGCCCATATTATAGTGTTGTATATGTGATGTCAGTAATAGTTTTGAGAACTACATGGCTGTGCTGTCTTTCTGTTTACTTTCTTAATGCAGGAGTCATAACACAAACCACCACTTCTACACAGTAGGAGTTCTCAAGTGCACATACAAGTGGTATATGTATGTCACCCATAGGTTCATAGATTAGTACTAGACTAACCACCCTTGTGGGTTATTTTAAGTCTAGCCAATTGCCCCATGTGAGAATCAAACCTTGCGCCTTGTGTCTGTAAGGTAAGCACCTTAACTAGTAAGCCAACCTCCCACCCTAAAGGTAAACTTCTTTGAGCCAGAACATTCATTCTTTTTTAATTGTGTTCATCTGGTACACATCGTGAATGATATGATCTATAATTTAATTTTTTTCCCTACACTAGTTGAAGTTCATCCCAGTACAACAACGACAACATCCCATGAGGGTTTGCCAGGTGTGTTGCTATGTTTTTATGCATCACATATGTCATGTATGTTGGCTAGGTTAACAGATTATGTACTTATGGTATGTAGATACTGTGAAACATACATACATTAGACTGCAAGTGAAGTCAGTATTATTTGTAACATCACAATGAAATATATATGCTAAAACTGTTTTATATTCATCATGTGCTATAGGCACCTTGTCCTAATCTGTGTCTTTGCATCTTGTAGCACATCGACTGTTTATAATTCAGCAGCCCACCCAATGACAATGATGTTGTTCATGATTTGTCTGAGTATGGTAGTATCGCACCTGGAACAAAGGACACCGACAGTTTGGAGAGCTCATTCATGAAGTTTACATGGATGTTGCACCAGATGTTTCCTCAGATGTGGAGACTCAATTGTCGATGGTTTCACAGGATGATAACACAGTCAATTTTGAACTGGGTGAGGCTGTTGATCAACACTTCACAATTGGGAGCACTCTACTGGCTGAGCCACACAAAAAACAGACACAGGTCATCACCATTAATGTAGGTGAGCAGATGTTGGACATGGCCATGTGTCAGAGGGTGTGTGACTCCTGCTGCAGGCAAATGAATGGGCACAGCTACACCATCAATCAGATGTCCTTGCACTTGCCCATGCTGCAGATCGTGTAGCACACCAGCTACATGTCATGCATGAAGGACAAGAGTGCAGACATGATGAAATTATGGTTGCCTTGGTTGCTCAGAATGAGAGTTTGCTTGCTGTTGCATAGTCAGTTGAAAACTTGGCCTATATGGTACTGCAGCAGTGTTATACTGCTAACAGGATTTTGTGTTTCATGACTATGCATAGACGATTGCAACCTGAGAGAACTGGCTACCTGTTCATAGAACCAGCATTGGTCATCAGAAATCCCTGTCCATGGTCCAACCTGCACATATGTCAACTGCTGGCATATCTGCTGAGGTCCTGCCAGCCACAAGGCCTTCAACTCAAAGTCATGCTCCTTCATCTGAACATGCTGTCATACTCCCATCCATCTCCTCTGTGGAGCAAACAGGGTAGGATGTGTCTGTACATGGTCGTGGCTGGTTGAACCATGGTATGAGACATCAGTGAGGTCAACCAAGACTGCATTTGAGTGCGTCCAACAGAATAGTACACATAGTTGACTCATATAATTTCAATACCACTATGCTGTGATATGTGTTTCTGAAATAAAAATGCCTGCATGATGTTGTGCATGATTTTTCTTTTTTCATGTTATGATATTGTACAGATATATAAGTGTAGCAAAGATATGTGTATTTTATTGTTGAGCATGCAGTGATGAAACAGAATGTGTGTATGCATACCTGTGTCGGTTGTGCCCTGAGGTGATGTTTTTATTTTTGACACATTTCCATATGTTCATGTTGGAATAGGTTAGGTTCATGTAATGTGTGATGCTCAGTGTGTACATCTAGTGGGTACTTGCCATTAGATGCAATGTGTGTTGATATTGTGGGGAAATACCTGAACATCAATGTGTAATCTGTGTACTTATGTACATGTGGCTTGTCATGACTCAAATGACTGGGTCAGATGCTTCCATGTAACACAACAAATCACAAGACTGTTGAAATTATTGGTAATGGCCCAAATTTTGTTTTTAAAATGGCTAAAAATATTAAGGAATTAGATGAGGTTTCTCCCATGCTTGAATTAGATGATGGGAGGGGGGAAGGAACAACTAGATATATAACATGTAATCAGTATTGGTACATTAATGAAGAGGACAGTTTTGTTTTAGGGAACCAGTTAAAGTCAATTACTAAACCAGTTAAAGGTGATTCCGCGGTGGTACAGCGGTAGCGTTGTTGCCTCACAGCAAGAGGTTCTCCTGTTCGACTCTCGGCTGGAGTGCCTTCTGTGTGGAGTATGCATGTCCTCCCCGCAGTCGAGTGGCCTCCAAAAGACATGCGTGAATGGGTATGCCTTCGCTGAAGGTTGGGCGTCGGGCTGGCAACTCGGCACTGTGAAAATCTACTGCCAATCATTAGCGGACAGGAGTTCCGCTGTGGCGACCCCTAACAGGGAAAAGCTGAAAAAGATAAACAAACAAACTAAACCAGTTAAAAGTAGTTATGATACCAAAGGGGGTGATTTATTTGGCAAAATGTTCTATCTGCATGGCTTTCTATGTTGGAAAAACAGAACAGGCATTAAAGAAACTTGTATACAAACACAGTTATGATATTGTAACTAAGAATGCCATGTTTTGGCATTCTACACAGTGTAAGAGTTTTGTTAAATTTACATTTACCATTTTGGAAAAAGTCAAGTATGACCCAAGGGGAGTTCATGGGAAAATAAAATTGAGTATAAGGAGCTTTTATGGTGATTGAGACTATGTGCAGTAACCCTTCCAGGTTTGAATGATTATATTTCCATAACACCTGCTTTAAAATGTAGAGCAGCTAAGTTGTGACTTATTATTAATGAAGGTTTTGTTAACTAATGCTTTTTGTTGGAAAGCTGTAAATGTTGGCACTTTAGATGGTATTTTTTAACTTTTTTATTTGCTATTTTTTTAACTTGTGCATAATATAAACTAGGAACCTGGAAGGTGATGATACAAACAAATCAATTTATTTTTACTTGACTGTATATTGTATTACTTTTATTATACTCTTTTTTAATTAGTGTTTTTAATATTTGCAATTATTTATGTACACTATTTTCAATACTAGTTGGAATAGCTTTTGTGTAATTTAACTATTATGACTGATGTGATTGGTCACATCAATCATGTGACTAATTACATTAACATTTAATTATGGGTTAGGTACTTTTAAATTAATGTTACATTGTTCTGAAGATGTCTGAACACAATAGCTATAGGACGAAAGCATTTAGCTTAACAGTTTGAATTTATATATTGTGACAGTTTGTATAACAATCTTTTTGGCTCAATAAAGTGGTGCTACAGAAGTTCATTGGTAGTGAAAATGTTTGGTTGTTGGTACTGGCACTGAGTTTCCTGGCCATCTGCATTGTTACTGCATTTACATTTTTGGTTCTTTGTTTGGTTTTAGTGCACTAACTTTGCTTTTGAGGTTCATAATATGATACTTATTATTCCGGTAAACGTCAATGTGTGGAAATTACCAAATGCTAATAAAAGTCTGGAGTGGATTTAGAGCTAACTTAGGCGAATCTGAAACCTCCATGCACTTTGGCTTGTGAATGCCAACCTGACTACAACTCTGATGAATTTGGGGAAAGTCAAGTCTACCCCAGTTACCAAACTGAATAAATAAATAAAATAAATAAATGCTTGCATTCAGCAGCCATATACCTACAATACATAATTGGGTATTCTGCTTTATTTATTATGCATTCTCCCACTTTCATGGTATAACCCTATTCAGATCACTGTGGATAACAAGAAACTGGTAGTGTCCATATTAGTGTGTGGAGTGGAGTCACAAATCCAGCCTTCATAGTAATGTTTTCTATGTTCTTAACCAGTATTATTTTTCTATGCTTCAAAACAGCAGTAAATCAATTGCACTCCTTAGGCACACTTTTGTTACTGTAGTACAAAAATTAATAAAAAACTAAATGATTAATAATATAATAACAGTATAATACTTATAATTAATAAATATAATAATATAACAATGTTATTTATAAATGATCAATAAATTACTAAAATGAGTAACCATAGTAAATGATAAATTAATGCAGACAAGAAAATTTACTACAGTGACCGCTTACTAAATCAGTTTTCCAACCCTAAAAAAGTCTGGTCTTCTATTAACAATATACTCCATCCTGGAACAACCATGCTTTTAATCTTGCACCAAATAACACTCTCTCTGAAATAAATGCCCAGTTTAACATTCATTTTATAAAAAGTATTAAATCCCTAAGTAAAGATTTTCAAGTTAATAATCCTGGCATGCCCTCTCCTCAGACAGACCTCCTACATCAAATTGTTACTCGTTAAACTGAAAGTGTTCTCCTTCAGCAGACAATCTCCCAGCAGAATACCTCAAGCTAGCTGCCAGATTGAGAGCATATCCTGTGTCTAACAAATTAATAGATCTATGAATTATATGTTCCTTCTCTTTGGAAAAAAATCTTCATCAGCCCTCTGCATAAAGGAGGAACCTCATCTGATAGAACCAGTTTCAGATTTATTGCCATATACTACACATCTACCAACCTAAAAAAACTATAAGCAAACTCTGATATAAATACTCCATTGCCCAATCTTGGAACAAACTTCCAATAGATATATGTTCCTTCATCCACCCATTTCACTTTAAAGAAAAACTCAAACTTCATCTAATTAAGTTCAAAAATTTTCCTTGTGAAGCCCCAACCTAGTGCCCTTCCATTATACCTCTCTTATTCCCTTCTCTCTCATCTTAGTACGCCATTATTTTGGATTCGTACTAAAGATACTAAATCAATACTGTTGGCAAAAATTCTTCTTTTATATATATGTAAATATATGTGTTTCACTGTAAAGAATTATGTGCATGCATTGCTATTCTATTTTTTTAACTTTCTTGTATAACAACGTAAATGTGAAACACACTGATACTGGATATACTGCACAAACGACTCGGTTCGGATGGTGAAAAAAATGTTTAATGCCAAGAACCACGAAAATCCACAAATAAGTTAAGCACTTTCATCTGACTAGCAGACTTCCTCAGAACAAAGTTAATTGGTACTAAATTCATTAAATACCAAAATTTTGGCGCCTAACACAACATCACACATTAATTATCTTAAAGAAGTACATACATTTCAACACTTCTAAAATACATACTTGCAGAAATGCATAAGCATATTTGTATATTAGATCTATGTTGTAAAAAACTCTTGTAAAATCCAATAAAAAATATAAAAAATATATATGAACATAAATATGTGTACGTATATACAAAAACTACATGTAGAGTTCTAAAATTCTTAAAATTCAGCAAATTAGGACAAAACTAAATATGGTTTTATGCTAATAAAATCATTGATGCCTGGGTGTCTAGTGGCATCAGTGAACATCTGCCATCTACTCTCCTTGATAGCCAAAAGGGCCTTGATGTTCCGATCATATGGAGATATACCCACCGTATCAATGATAATAAATTTAAAATGATGAGTGTCACCACTATGCAAAATGTGTCGGTACAGCGCATTCTTTTTATCCTTGCTTCTGATACAATATAAATGATCATAAATGCGCCGTTGAACTGTCTCTCAGTCTTGCCTATGTAGAATGCGTTGCATTCTACGCAAGTAGCTAAATAAACCACATATTTCTTGTATAACAGACTTCTGTTACATTTTTTATTCTAAAGTTTGAATTTCTGTAATTTGTTTATATGTTGGAGCTTTTCTCCTTGGGTCTACACTGAAAATGGGCCTCAAGCCCAGCTGGACAAACCCAGTTATCAAATGTCAAAAAATAAATAATAAATAAAAATGTCTGGAGAAGGGCATTCACAAGCAAATACTTGAACACATCCTTCAGAAAAAGCTCCTGACCCTCACACAGCATGGTTTTAGACCTGCCCATAGCATTACTACCATTTTGTTAAGCTTCACAGGTGCTTTGAACAAAGCTTGAGATAAAAGCAAACTCATTTTCTTTGTATTCCTTGATCTCTCTGAAACTTTTGATCTAGTCTCTCACCAAAAAGTCCTCTGGCAACTATTTTTCCTAGGGTTATCACAATCCACACTGCTATGGTTTAACAAACTACTTAACTGATACATACCAGTCTGTTAAATGGCTCTTCAGCTTTTCTCTGTTAAATGGCTCTTCAGCTTTTCTCTGTTAAATGGCTCTTCAGCTTTTCTCTCTTCCTTCCTGTCAATACTGGTGTGCCACAGAGTCCTTTTACGGCCCTCTACTTTTCAATATGTTCACTATCTACATACAGTAAATCCTGTCAGCAAGCTACCTTCATACAACATGCTGATGATTCTACCGTAATATGCACTTCAGATAACCTCATATATCTTCAGGAAGTTACTCAAGAAACCTTTAACAATGCTGAAAGTTGGCTACTAGATAATCACCTGCTACAAAATCCCCCCCAAAACTAAACTACTCTTTTTTTCAAAAATCCCATTTCCATTAAAAAAAACCTGTAAAATGTCTTCCTTAAATAATACCATGATTGTAGTTACATCACATAAAAAATCTGCTTCGCATGGCAATAAATGACAATCTTAAATTTGATTTCCATATCCACTACAGCATCAAGAAAATCCATCAAAAACTAAGTATGCTTTATAGAGTAAAGACATTTCTTGCAGCCTCTGCCAAGGTAACTCTAGCTGCTACTTACCGCTTAACCCTCTCTCCTATATGGAGCCCCTATCTTGACCAACCTACAAACCTCACTTAGTTTTAAACTTGAACAATGCTACTACAAAGTTGCCACATTATCTTGCAAAAAACCTTACCAGACTGACCACTGTTTAGCACTAAAACATTTAACTAGCCAGAACTTCCTTATCTCCTATCTCATATCCAGCTCATCTTAACCCATAAAATCATCTACACCCCACTCACCTGCCCAGCAATTAGCCCCATACTCCAATTCTATCAACCAAATTGTCCTCTTCAGTTAAATGACAGCAACTGCTTGCCATCTACAAACCACAAAGGGCTGCAGTCTCAGTCTCTATTCCAATAATATATCTAGAACATAGAATAGAATTCCTTTATCAATCAAGTCTAGCTCACACCTTCATCTTTTCAAGCCATTACTAAAAGTCTCCCTCTCTGCCTCCTGGCTTTTTCCCTGCTTCTTGCCTGGGACATTACTTTTCCTAATATCCTTCATCACCTTCCTAGACCTCTCTTTAAAGCATTAAATCATTTAACCTGCTTATTCCCTTCTAATACTTTATTTTATTGTAGTAATTAAACTACTATGCCTACTTCTAATTACTGCAACCAAATTACCATTCCATTGCTACTTATTTATTTTTATTTATTTATTTTACATTTGTTGACAGGGAAAGTCCGACTGGGTATATGCACATTTTCAGAGGAGGCCCGGGAAGAAAACCTCCATATATTCAGACATATGAGATTTACATAATATAAGAGTACAATCTAGCATATCAGATAAAAAAAGAAACAGTATAATTATAGTAAAGACATAGTTCAACAGGAGAAATGACCTATACGTCAGAGTATAATATCACAAGAAAGGCTCCATACTTTCTACACTTCTTCCATACTTCTTTCCATACTTCTCTGTTAACACTTAAACTTGCTTATCCCCTCAAATGCCTCAGTCTAATGCATTTCTTAAATTACTCGTACTTATCTTATATATCACTCTTCTATCTGCAAATTCTCAATACAGTGCTTATATATTAATATTTGTGAAATTCTATACAAATTTTATTATACTATGTATACACTGTAAAGGCATTATAAAATTTGTTATTGCAAATATTGATTGCATTAAATTTGTTACCTGGGAACTTTTCTCCCTGGGGCTGCACTGAAAAAGGACATCCATGCCCAGTCGAACTTTCCTGGTAAACAAATGTCAATAAATAAATAAAATAAACAAATACAACATTTTATTCCATACTTATTCAGTTCTGTCATTTTGTTTTCCTTTTTCTGTTTTGACACTTTACCTCACATACTTTTGTAAATCTAGTTACTTAACTTTGCTATTTTCCCACTCAAATCCATTAGCATATCCATGTAAATCCACAATATCACTGACAGTTCTCATAATAATTTAAATTTACATCTACAGCATTTCGACTAATACACACATTCATTTGCACATTTGATTCTAAGACTCTGAGAAACACTGCTTCTTCTAACACACTGCAAATTAATCAGTTCTCATTGCAGTACACATTTGTTATCAGGATAGAAGTATCTCACTATGATAATTTTCAATTAGTCTTAGGAAGTACTGATTTAATTACTTTAAATACTTCCTACAAATCCACAGTCATAGGTTCATAGGTTCATAAGTAGGTACTAGGCTATCGGCCCTGGGGCCTATACAAGCCCAGCCAAAAATGTACCCTGGCTTTTGCCACCACCCAAGAAAATTATTTTCCTGTGCCACTGTCGAGCAGAGCCACAGAAGTGATCCCTGGGGTGAATTTCCTATTTCCCATCCAATCATCAAGATTTTTCTTGAAGAGTACTAATGAGGAGCTTTGTTTGATATAGATAGGTAGTCTGTTCCAGAGTATGGGAAGTCTCTGGGACAGGAATCTATCCCTCCGGCATGCTCTGTTTATTGTGGTGACAAGGTTTAGGTCCCTAGAGCATGTAGCTCGGAAGTATTGGGACTTCTTTAAGTGGAGCATGCCCAACAGCTCTGGGTTTGACATAGCTTTGTATATTAGGCAGAGATCACCTCTGAGTAGTTGATATGCAACGGAGTAAAGCTGGAGTTTTTTGAGACGGTCTGCATAGGGCACCTGTCTGAAGCTGGTAATCCGCTTTGTGAGGTATTTCTGTGGCCTTTCCAGTTGTTGTAGTTGTCTTGTGAGGTACATACCAAAAGGGGCATTGTACTCTATAACGGGTCTAATGAGTGATGAGTAGAAGGGAACAATGACCTCTTTTTTTCTGGGTGAGAACCTTTTGTGATGAGGTGTGCCATGTAGAAGGATTTCCTGACTACTGTCGCAATGTGATTATCAAAGCAGAGACTACTGTCCACCTGTGTCCCAAGGTCTCTTATCACACTTTCAGTGTTAAGTATACTACCACCTAAGTTGTAGTTCATGGGAACTGAGTTTTTACCAAAGGGGATGACAATGCACTTTTTGGCATTGAGCTTGAGGCCATGGCTTTGACACCAGGCATCTGCCTCAGTGAGGCCCTTTGGTAGGATGTCCACATCATTAGAAGTTTCGATTATGGCTCCTAGTTTGCAGTCATTTGCAAACTTCATTAGCCAAAGACCTTCTGTGTTACCCTGTACTTCAGAGAAGTAGATATCAAACAGGAGAGGACCCAGGACTGAACCCTGTGGTACTCCACTTGTCACTGGTCTGAAGTCGAATTTGGAGTCTGCTACTTTCACAGTGTGGGTTCTGTCAGTGAGCCAGTTGACAACCCATCTTGTGACATATTGATTTATACCTAGTTTAGTGAGTTTATCTATAATTCCAGAGTGGGGGATGGAGTTGAAAGCCTTGGCAAGATCTAGATAGGCTATGTGAACCACCTTACCCTCGTCTATGGCTTTGGTGACTGCTTCAAAGAAGTCTATCAGGTTTAGGAGACATGATCTGCCTTTTACAAACCTGAACTGGGTGGTGACCAGCGTTTGGAGACTACCAATGTCTTTGTTTATAGGTTCCATGATGATACGTTCCATGGCCTTGCAGACCAGGCTCGTCAGGCTAATGGGGTGGTAATTCCTGGGGTCCGTGGTGGCTCCCCCCTTGTAGAGTGGGATAACTGTCACTGTGCACCATTCAGCAGGCACAAAGCCTGAGGTGAGGCTATGATTGAACATGGTACTTAGGTGGGGTGCCAGTTTGTTCTGTAGTTCATGTAGAATGCAGCCTGGGATGTTGCCTGGTCCCATGGATGCTGTGTTCTTGGCTTTGGAGAGTGTGGTTTTAACCTGTGCAGCCATGATTACAGGAACTTTGTATTCTTCCAGTATAGAGATGGGTTCTTTAGAGGGTGAGAGCGGGGTAAAGTTAGCACTGAACCTATCTGCCAGGATGTTGGCAATATCAGTTGGGTCTGTATATTTAGTGCCATTGTGCTGTAACTCAGATCAGATCTGAGTGTTGCCATTGAGATTCTTGACATAGCTATAGAATGCTTTGTGGTTGTCTTTAGAATCAGTGGTGATTTTGTTTTCATATCTAGCTTTGGAGGATTTTATCAGGGATCGCAGCTTCTTACTGAGGCTGATCAGGGAGCTCCTCCACTCATGGGATTTTACTCTCTTTTGCAACAGTTTCTTCCTTCTGTTGTACAGTTTGTTTATGGCAGGGGACCAGCAGATTGGCTTCCTTTTCTGGAGGATATCGACTTGGTTCTGTTTGGGATAGCATGATCCATGCACTCGTGTAAGTGCTTATAAAGTGCAATTGTGTAGGATTCAGTAGTCATAACTGTATTGTCCATCTGCATAGGTGTCATGAAGTTCACCACTTCTGTCTTAAGAAGCATAAAGTTGGCTTTGGAGAAATGTTTTACAGTGGTTTCCTTAATGGGGGGTGGGGGCAGGATGTGGATATCTAGGGTAATTAGCTTATGGTTGGATCGGACCAATGAGGCGTTGACTTCATGTGTGGAACACCGGTCACTCATGTTGGTAATGACTAGATCTAGGATATTGTTGCCCCTGGTGGGTGTGTGGATAAGTTGATCTAGGGCATTGGAGTTTATGAATTCCAGAAAGCATTAAGCAAAGGAGTTGGTACATGAGCAGTTTTCCCAGTTAATGGTGGGGTAGTTGAAATCGGCCATTATTAGGATGTTTGGTTGAACTCTGATATTTTCCAGTACATCAAGAAAAGAGGAGTGGGAATCCTGAGGCATGGTGGGGGATCTGTAGCAAGCTACAATTTGGATTGCAGTTTTCCCCAGTTAGTTGCACTTGGATAACCTCAGCTGTATTATGCTGAACAACTAGCCTGGAGGTGTGGATATCCTTAATGAATATGGACAAACCTCCGCCTTTGGTGTTCCAGTCCAGGTTACATGGCCGAAAAGTGTGGTATGAGTTATAGCCTGGTAGTGCAGGCATGCTCTCTGAAGCCTTGAACCAGGTCTCAGTCACTGCACAGATATCAATGTTCTCCATTTTAAGGAGTGCCTCGAGTGAGTGCATTTTGAGATTTAGACTTCTAGCATTGAGTAGCATCACCCTCAGTTTTTGCTTGCCTGTTCCTGTTACGGTGGTGAATTTGTCATTTGAACCTTGCCTAAAAAAGGCACTATAGGGGCGGCAGGAACCTTAGCCAGTATCCGGAATCCCAGGGGTGACAGGTGCAGGCCATCTCTGGCAAAGCAACATGGTCTGTCGACCATGTCATCCCAGGCAGACAGATATTGGATCCCTATAGAATGACACCAGAAGCTTAGCCATATGCTGAAGTCAATCATTTTGTCCTTGTACTGTGGTATCATTCTGGGTGATGGCAGAATGCTACTCAGGGCTAGGGTCATACCTGCCTGGGTTACAAGATTGGAGTGCTCTTCCATGTCTCTTTTCATGTAGTCCAGGGAGGTATGTCTCAGGTCGTTCACACCAACATGAACAATGACAGAGTCATATTTGTACTTATTGTGGAGTGATCTGAGTGGCAGATCCTGGCACCCGACAGGCAGCTGACAGTAACCTTCTCCTTGTTTAGCCTGGTAAGTGGGACATCAGTGTACCTGACTATATAGTCACCTGTGACTAGTGTGTTGGGTACATTGTTTTGCCTTATTGGCTGTGGTTGAGTGGCACACTGAGTCTGCAGGCTATGTGTCATTTGGGTTGTGTTGGGGGGTGGAGGTTGCTTGCATTTCTGCTTTGGAGGTCTCTGTTGCTTGAGCAAATTATTACTGAGAGCCTCCGCAAATGTTTATGGGTTTCTATGTGTGGATTTTGGTGGTGTCGATTTAGTGAGACTATGTGATGAGTGTGGTGTGGTGCAAGTGTTTACCTTCTCCTCTTGACTGTCAAGTTCAGTCTTGGTTGGAGAGAGCTTTACCTCCTGTTTGGCTAGATAAGTGCATCTCTCACAGGTTGTAGTGTTGGGTGGTAGGAAGAGAGGGTTGTCTGTGTACATGAGGCAATTTCTACATTGCCCCAAGATGCCCAGATTCATCAGTTAGATGGCAGAGAACACTGGGAGCTGACCCTTGGACATGCCTGAATAAAAAACTATTTTCCTCTAGATAAGTGAGGAAAGTGAGAACAAGAGCTGTTTTTCTCTAAGCAAGTAAGGAAAGTAAGCGCCAAAACTGTTTTCCTCTAGGTAATGAGGAAGGTTTAGTGCTGTAGTAATTAGTAGGTTATTTAGTGCTTACAACAAGTTCTGAACAAGTGTTGCTCACGAATAAGCATATTCAAGTCCTAAAACTAAGAATCTGTATCTGGACTAAACTAGTTACAGGAAAGGGGGGAAACAAGTGCAAATGCGGGCTTTTAAATCAGAAAGTTGAGAGAGATGGAAAAACTGCCCAAATGGCCACTAGCTACAATTTCTGGGCTAGAACCACTCCTTATGTGCTAGATAGGTTACCTACTGCTTACCACTCCCACTGATAAGCTAGAAGGCTTCCCTCAAACACAGAAAGCATGGGGGGGGGTCAGAAGCTTACATACAGTCCTGGATACAGCAAATCTGAATCTGGACTACACTAGTTACAAGAAAGGTAGGAAACAGGCTTAGATTTTTTTTATACAGAAAAGTAACTAAAACAGCAGTAAAACAATTCAAATGCAGTGCAAGCTAGCACACTTGAGTATGTAGCAATGTTATCCAAACACACCCGTGGAGACAATAATTCAACTGAGCTTCAGAGTAGTCCTTGGTCAATTCTGATTGTTTCTTAAACACAAACTTGTCTCTGCTTTCGCTCATTAGCAGCAGTACAAAAGAACTGCCTGCTCACACCCTTGGGTTCTTTTGTACTGCTGCTAATGAGCGAAAGCAGAGACAAGTTTGTGTTTAAGAAACAATCAGAATTGACCAAGGACTACTCTGAAGCTCAGTTGAATTATTGTCTCCACGGGTGTGTTTGGATATTGTTCCTGGTTGTTCTTTATTCTTCGTGAATTTATGTAGCAATGTTAGACAAACAGTTTTAAAAAATGCAATTAAATTAAAAATGACTAAAAACAAGTGCAGAAGGAGTCTATTAGGTAGAATGAGGTAAAGAGCAAGGAATGGGGGGAGTGTCCCAGATTAAATCTACAGTGGGGGCGGGCAACTGCAAAAGCCTCCAAATTTAAACAACAAGACAGGAATAGGGAAGGTGGGTAGGGGAAAACTAACACCTTCAGCAGAGATCTGAAAAAACTATACAGTGAAGCAAAACTTACTCTGAATTCAGCCAGCAATGATATAAAATTAGTCAAGCAACAATTAACAGTACACAACTCTGAAGTGCCAGAAAAATATACTTAGCTCTGTATATCTCCAGATAGTTTGAAGAGCACTCTGTCAGGACATAGGAAGGCTCCAGCAATGATATGCAGGCTTTTACTAAGAGGGTCTAATTTTATGCAAGTAATCCTTGAGATAGATAACACACAGGATGTAAAACCAGTTATACAAACTTAAGACACAGAGAAATAGGGGGAGGTGGGGAAAACTAACACCTTCAACAGAGATCTGAAAAACTATACAGTGAAGCAAAAATAACAGTGCACAACTCTGAAGTCAGCCAGCAATGATATAAAATTAGTCAAGCAACAATTACCAGTACACAACTCTGAAGTGCCAGAAAATTATACTTAGCTCGGTATATCTCCAGATAGTTTGAAGAGCACTCTGTCAGGACACAGGAAGGCTCCAGCAATGATATGCAGGCTGTTACTAAGAGGGTCTAATTTTATGCAAGTAATCCTTGAGATAGTCAGATAACACACAGGATGTAAAACCAGTTATACCAACTTAAGACACAGAGAAATAGGGAGAGGTGGGGAAAACCAACACCTTCAGCAGAGATCTGAAAAACTATACAGTGAAGCAAAAATAGTGCACAACTCTGAAGTCAGCCAGCAATGATATAAAATTTGTCAAGCAACAATTAACAGTACACAACTCAGTCAATTCCTGTTATTATTTTTAATTAATTTACTTACATAATCACGTGACATACATTCTAACCCTGAGTCATACAGTATCAAATGTAACAACTAGTAACCACATTCTTCCATAAAATTTTACAGTTAAATTCGACTGACACAAAAAATAAAAACAATCATCTGTCATTTATTTATTTTATTAAGTTGTACAATTTTTAACTTGGTAAATACCCCATTGAAAAGATCTTTTTCAGGAAAGACATAGGCCATACTGGCAAAACAAATCAATAGCAATACATCAGTATAATATAAAATGATCATGGGCCAGATTCTTTAATTTTTGTGCAGTCTGGTGCACTTCACTGTAATCAATGCAAAACATGTGGAAAAGCTTGTAATGTGTAGATATTCTTTCTTGAAATCTAACATAGTTTTTCACCAGCAATGGTGTACTGTATATCAATCACAGCCACGCTGTAAGTCATGAAAACTATCTCATAAAGTGTGACATACATTAAAAAAGTTATGGGAATGCTATTCCAATCTAAGCTGCATGACATTCGTAAATACATATCTACAACAATCTCTCAGTAAGCTTAGATACAACTGTGGGATATCTCTGTAAGTTATTATACTTAAATGCAATTACAGATTCAAATAGAATCTGTAAAATTTCTGATAAAAAAATTAATAAAGACAAAGGGCAATCAGGAGCACATAACAACAGCTAACAGTAGCTGGCAATGGATGTGGGACATGTGTGGGGGACTCAGGTAATGCACACACTCAAGGAAACTGGGTGACAGAAAAGCAGAGTTGGAGTATGTGTGAAGAAGAGGGACATACATGAGGTATGCTGGAATAGCAAAATCTGAGGGGCATGGAGAATATTTTTTAGTGGGAATAAGCCCCATTTTTTTGTTTTTTGGAGAATAGAAAGGAGTGGTAAATACAGGGAAAGTGGCAGAGAAGGCCAACACAAGCAGGTATACGCATGAATCTACTTCACATTATCGAAATACCATTTGATTAAATTTCATAATATTGAGACAACAAACTCGAAAGCACATATTACTGAAAGTTCACAACATCAACATCCATAATATCAACACCCATAACATCAAACTGCAAAAAACAAATGGAAACTCCCTATGCTTCACTGACTCAAAAATTCAACTATTTTTTAACTTCTATTTTTTTCAGGGGGACTACACCCCCCTGCACCCCCACACTCCCCACAAATTACATATACTAACTCCAAGATCGCACTACAGTGAGGAAAATGGTAAACTACAGACACACTCTGCATCTACCACTAAGTACGAACTTAAAACAACTTAACATTGTTATACTCTGTTCTAAATCCAACACATACCTGTTAATGTTTACCACTTCTTTTCCTCTTTTAATCTTTAAATTTCCACAAAACTCCCCAGTGAAAATAGCAGCTTCCAACCTTACATCCACCATATTTCATTTATGCGCATAACACAAAGTCTTAAAGGCACAGCACAGTATTTAGCAAAATATTTAACTTTAACAAAACATGCACTCATAGGAACTTACCATTAATTGTTCTAACTTTGATATTATAGGTGTTGATGCTGTGAACTTTGATCAAGTGGTATTTTGATAATGTGAAGTAGATCCATACACATATAACAATATCATTGCACATGACAGACAAAGTTTGGAAATAAACACTAAGGAAAAGTAAGTTGCACAGATGGTATAATGTGCAACATGGGCAATGGAATGTTGACAAACAGGGTAGGGATGCATACTAGCCAAGGTAAAATGCAAAAAAAACATATGCACTGTTATGGTACGATGTGTTGCAAACTGTGTGGCAGTCTTACCTGGATGTATATGGTCAATGGCAGTTGTGTGCTGTAGGGTAATAAATAGGGATCACAGTACACATTGGATATTGATTTCAATACGCAAGTAATCTGTCAGTAGTGCAAGCCAAGCAACAGCACAGCTCTAACCAAATATAGCCCATGACATGCTGGATAATACCAGTAGATGACAAAATAGAACTTCTGACCATACATCTGAAAGGCAAACAGCTAAGCACAGTACCAAATAGCAGTACTGTAGCAAAGCAGGAAACTGGCTGCTACCTACACAAGAATGCATACACAACTCAAACAGACGTGTAATGGAATGCATATGTCATAGATATATATTATGTCAAAGGCAACATACAGGTTTAGATGTATATGTATGACTTTCATTGACCTAACAGGAAAATATTGGAAAGCAATGTCAATACACATACACACACACACACACCAATGACATGTCACAAATCTAAGATAATGTTATATAACCAATATCAGGTTGTGCATATGAATTTTGACAGTGTACACTGGTTAATATGTAACACACAAGTATAACAAGAACAAGGATGTATTGCAAGCAGTAGCCAGCAACTAGTGGGCATGTGCACTGCATCTATCTATGGCCATGAAGTTGGCTTAAATTGACCTTGTAACAAAGCAACTACATGAAAAAGCACAAGAATTCTGACAAAGGTGAATATACACCATACGTATGTGCAAAATATATGACATACCTACAAAGCTGGAAGGGAGGTAGACAATATGGGCTAGCATCAAGGAATACATGGCAGCAAAGCTTCATACACAAAAAGATAAAGGAGGACAACAATATGTAAGTGGGCACATTGCAAATGCATGCGTACCCCACATAGGGTGGTGCTAAAGTCAAATGAAACTATATTAAAGCAAACGGTCAATGTATGTTACATGCACTGCTCTCGTCAACAAAAATGGGCATGTATAAATCAGCCACATAGTATAGCGCAATCATATAACAGCAACAGGCATAGGTAAGCAAGCTAAGAATTGGTATCACATACACATATATATTGTCATGACAGTATAAAACAAATGTGGAATAAACACCTGTGGTTAGATATCACTGATCATGGGTATGACTGAGCAAAAGACAGTCCTGTGAACAATTTTTATAGCACACTAACATGAAGTCAATGAGAGCTCACAGTCCCAAAGTACAATGTTTTTTCTGTATTGATCAGAATATGTGCAGAAACATGTACATAAATCTGGTATGTACACCATTTGCCAAAATATGAAAATTTATGTAAATAAGGAATGGTTGTGGAAATGTAAAATAGACCAAAGAAGACACACTGTAATTTTAATGAATAAATTATCATTCCCATGGTGTATGTTTCATTGGTGGTGTATGCATTCTGTAAAGGAGGACTGCCCATATGTAGCAGACACATTTATATGAAAATGCATGGCATCATCATTGCCAACACATGCCACATACAATGCCAATATGCCAGTGCAACAGCATGATATGCCATCTAAAACACAGAGGCAAGGACATGGCCTTCTGTCGAGTCTACATGATATGGCAAACCACATTTCATACTCATATCACTTTTATATATGTGGCATATGTGTAACATGTTTGCAATTTGCTGTCAATCTCACAGATGCATACAGTAGAATTGTTGCAGCAGTAGCTATATGCTAACTGCAAAAACTCATGGACAGCTGAATGTTGAATGAAAGTCTAAAGTGGTCATGTGTGTTATGCACTCATTGGAACATAGTGTTAAATGTCATATGACACCTGCAGTATACACTTGGCCATACATCAATTAAGCATAGCAGCAAAATGCTATGCATGCACATGTGTGCCTGCACAGTCCAATCATTTACATGACAAAACCATGGTAGTAGCATTACACAAGTGGATCACACAGACAATATTTACAGTCCTCGGGAACCAGCCTGATGGAGATGAACATCATGAATGATTTCCTGAGCTATTTCCCTGAATGAGTCCCTAGCATGTCCCTCGTCTGTGTCTGAAAGATGTATACCATCACCTCCCAGATCTGTTCCTGATAATCATGTTGTTGGGGTGCTGGGAATCATCTCTGGCAGGATGCAGCAGGAATGATGGCACATACAGATCCAGCTTCCTCATCATCATCCTCATCTCTGTTATAGTCACCATCAGAGGACTCAGCAGCAGTCTGGCATGCACTCATCTCTGGCATCTGATGGGTGAGCATCCACAGGTCCCATGCTCTGCTCAAGTTAATCACAAGACAAGAAAGAAAATGCATATGCATACTTGCTACTATATGATATACATAGCATACCCACTATCACACAATGCACAGACAGAAAACAGTCAGTATGAAACCTTAGAATATGGTATGGGCAAAGTCAAGTGTACCACCATATGCGATGTATGTCAGTAGTCTAAACCATAACAATGAAATCCAAATGTCTATCAGGCCACACATTCCTGAGAAAATCATAGCTGACATTTGACATTGAACTGAAACTGATGTATACATCCGCAATTTAACAGGCATTAAGTAAGATCCTGTCAACATGTGATGTCTGCATATGAAAATAAAGGGATCCCTATCAGATGATCAAGTTTTTCAGAAACTCAAAATGTATATGGTCAAGACCAAAATGATTGAGTTTCGAAATACTCAAACATCGAAAAAAAAACACAAAAGTCTTTTTTTATGTTTTTGCATGGGGGCTAACCCCCTTGTACCCCCTCCATGTTGGGGGCTGCACCCCCACACGTCCTGCAAATTAAATACACCAACTCCAAGATCGTACTACAGTGAGGAAAAGGGTAAATTTCCAGTTCCACACTGTACCGCAATCTTCATTCAAAACCTTTGAGTTTCTGAAACTCGATCACATGGTCTTAAGAATATGAATTTCGAGTTTCTGAAAAGTCAATCATTTGATAGGGATCTGAATAAAGATATATCACATGTATTGCAGTTGCCATTAAAAACACATTCTCAGTTGAAATAGCCTAAAATGATTAAATAGAAGTATAATAAACATAGTTGCTGCTAGCGGATGGCTCCTCATGCACACAAAACATTCTCTATGTCCTATCACCTATACTTATGGATGTTTTCAAAATATCAGGGCCACTGTATACATCACAGAATGTAAGCGCCTTACTCCAGGCCATGGCATGGCATGTATAACACAGGTTACTAGTGGAACTCCTGCCATTATTTAAACACTTGTTTATCAGCTATCATTATGCAGACAAGCATGCATAAAGCCAGCACACTTGCATATCCTGATATTTGAAAAAAAGCATGCTGTGTCATGCAACATACATGAGTCTATCCTAGAAAAAAATACTATGAAAGTGACAATATAACAATAGCATGACTTGCACTGCTTAATACTTGTGATACATTAACTAGCAGACAATCAGAGAGAATATCAGTATTTCTATGGTTTCCTGTCTTGTATGTGTACCATGCACATTTATGATGGTGTATGAATGCCAGCTGTATCCCAGGGTTCTGTGCATGTAATGAGACTTATGAGCAGCCACCAGTTAAGATAGTGGTATAATGAAGATAAAGTGAGATGACAATCCAGCGGAAATATAAAAGCTATATTCAAAAGAGCTGATCAAGGCAACATGGTCATTTGCTGATCCAATATCAGTTTTTGAAATGCAACACACTAGAAATAATATACAATTGTAAACACAATGACAGCCTGTGACACATGAAAATATAGTATATGTCACGCAAACAGGATTGTCTGTTTACAAATATATCAGTGACCTACGTACATTTATTAGCAATCACTATGAATGACACTGCAAAATGCAAACAGCATGATGCTGCTTGTTGATTATGTAACAGATAGTTGGAAATGTTGAACAGGAATGCCTCAGTGCATAAATACCCTAAACACACGATACAGCCATCAAAGGTGTTATAGGCAGATATGATACTCATGTTGAACTGAAAGGCATGCCAGATAGTCTTCTAACAACAGTGTGAACACTAACACAGCAGACACCCATTCAGTATGCCAACAGGCAGGCTGTGCACAACAGATTACTCACTGAGAACCCTATCCACAAATACAAGTGTGCTCGCACCCACATTACAAGCATTAGGAAAAGACTATTAACTCATATACAAAATATCACAAGTAAAAGCACTGTGACAGTTACACATATATGACTGTCATCCAGGTCTGACCTATAATTCAAAACATTATCTTCAGCAAACATGGCTTGTTGCTAACTCATATGTAAACATATCTGTATGTAATTCATATTTGTAATCACAGGGCTTGTCTGACTTTTGTATTTACCCTACAGATGCATGATGGGTATTCCTGCATTTTAAGTAGTATATATACATGGTAATGGGAAAATAAGATCCTGCAACAATGATCACATCTATTTTAGTTACAAAATCTGACAAAGTAATCAACATACCTCTTTCCCTGCACTGCTTCTCTAGCCAATGCACAGGGCCCAATTCTGAGTGCACTCTACATCGCCTGGAAAAAGTAAAAAGCATGTATGAATAATGTAGGTATAAAATAACATTGGTATGTGTTTCCCAGCTCAGATGCCCTAATTTTAAATTGAAGAACATTACAGAATCTCTATACACATCTTTGAATTTTTCACATACAATCTTTTACATATTTGAAGAGAATTGAACACAGATTATAAGACCAGAGATTCAAACCTGCAACCCTCAACTATGTTCATACTGAAACCCTGACACCTACCTGCCTAGCTAATCTATTTTACCCAAGATTGTATGGAGGAAATGCAGATAAACAATTTTGAGGTATGAATGTGCAGGGATTGAGTAGTATTAGGGATCACTGCTTATGCTTTACAAGAAATACAACATGCTGTGCATTTATGAAAATAAAACTGTGAGCATGAATGCATGTTAGCACTGTGATCACAACACAAAAACACAGCTGTAAACTGTTGTACCTCAGAGAGTGGCACACTGTCATGTAACACATAGTTGCTGTTAACAGAAAACTACAAATTCCTCTACATCACATACGCAGAAATCTTTTTTAGGTGGGAGGACATAAAACATATGCATATATTTGTTGTCACATTATAAAGTATAACTCAAATTACCCTTGATATCAGGGGATGTTCCTTCTCTACAGTCTGAATGTATACCTGACCATCTCACTCTCTCCAAATGTAAGTATGAGATGGGTGCTGAATTTGAATTAATAAGCAATGACACACATACATGAAATTCAAGTTACAAATGTTATCATATTCCACATTGATTTTGAGAACTATCCCAGTATGTTCAAAGCTTTATACATACAATTGTAGTAAATGTGTTGCTTTTAGCAGAACATTACAGATTACAGATATTCAAAGAAATCTGACAAATAAATGATGTAGTCATGAGCACGTTGAAAATAACCACTAATATCAATAAGCAGGTAAATATTTTCAAAACTTTTACACAGACACGATGATCCGAATATAATAAGAGCTATCCCTATGTGGATTTGAACCTACACTTAACTAAAATGTAAACACATTGGCCTCTTGCTTTATAGGATAAGCTAACAGACATCACACATTTATTCTTAACAAACTACTATTGTGCTTGTGTGAATCTGTATTCCGGCAGATAATGGATGAATACGGAAGTTATAGGACCTCATGCTCCAAAAAACTGCCAGAGATCAACAAGTTTTACAACATAGTTTACACAATCAGACATGCAGTGCTCTTGTTTTGAACAAATGGGATTTTAAGAATGCTGTTCAATTTGTAAAGCAGAACTAAAGAATGGCTGAATGAGTTACTGTTCATACATACACAAGTTAGACTAGGCGATACTGTCAAAGTATTATGGGTTACAGAGAAATGAGTAGTCATCAGTGGCCTGGGTGCTATAGGTGTCAGAGATACATGAGTATACTGGATGTGTGAAATGATGCCCTTATATGTTGGAAAACAAAAACATCTAAAATGTTGATTAGTATGTACTTGATGAAGGTTATTAAACAAATAAATCCCATGGTACTCAAACCCATAATCACAAGGATAACAGTTATATAGTTTTGTCAATTATCCAGATGAGCTAACTTTCAGAACAACTACTTAATGGGTTTAAAAGGCATATATCTGACATATGAGACACAGTTATATCTTTGATTTCCTTAGGAGTGTCCAGGTATACTTAGGATTGTGATATTTACTGTGAGCATCCGCCAGCTGTCTCCCCATCTTGGTGACCCTCTAACAAAGATCCTCATTGTTCTCCCAATGCAGGTTATCGTAGTAGTGGTGAACCTCCATGCCACTCCTATAGATTCCCATATGACATCAATGCTCCCTCACAATCTGGTACCATAAATAGATCATCGTGAAGCTCTGTGGTCTGGTTCTCATGTGATACTCCACTCTAGCATAGACTGTCAGCATCTGGGTTGTCTTCTCCTCAGTCCAATTGAGGGCATGGACATGATGAAGCCTCCTGAAAGTAGCCATCTTGATGATAATGTAGATAAGCTAGATTGGTCACAATTTAATAAGTTGTTCACAGAGATCACAATCAGTTCACAGCTAACAATGGTCTGACGTGTAAATGTATCATAATCATAATTTAAAAGTGGTGTTTATGGCATACCTATTAGGTATTTGTGTGGAGCACCTTCCTGTTATGCCAAGCTATTGGTAAATGCACTGCAGTTTGAGAATTAACACAGATGTGCACAAATGGAATTCCAAAACTTTGAATTTTAATGACCGCATTGATTATGTATAATATAAATGGGACTTTGCTGCATGCACATACCTGATCTTACTTTCATGTATACCTGACTTATAGGAAGCTCCAAAGGTAATTTTTCACCTTCTAGCATTGCTGTCATGAGATATATTTCTCTCATTATAGATCAATGTTATCATTACTCCTGAGAAATGCATGTGTATATGCTTAGATTGATGCATTTAGGGAAAATTGTGTGCAATATAAAAAATGTATGTGACTTATTGGAGGGGCATAGAACTGACCAGTGAACAGTACGTAAGGAAGTACTAATACATTTTCCATATCTTTATTGCTGCTGACCTGGTACATTTTGTGGTATATGTATGGAAACCTATGGATTCTGACTTTATCCGTATGTTGCTATGTAGTATGCATTTGTAGTATTGTTATGGATGTGTATTCATTGATGCTTATTAAAGCATATACTTGAACTATTGCCTCAATAAAACTAGATCTGTGTTTATGCTTGTCTACCATGTACTTTGTGTGGTTTGTTTATGGATATAGAGACTTTACGATGCTTTCCATAAGTTGTTAAATTGATAATTTTCAGATACTCTCTGCTAATTTGGATGGCATTCACTGCTCAGTATTGATTGTGTTGATACAAGCTCATCATGTATAACAACTGATACTAATAATACTGTTTTTTTTACACAGGTTGTCCGATTAGGCTCAAATTGCAATACAGATACAAGATGTCTGTGACACCCATCAAACATTTTTGTTTTACACATGTTTATTTAGTATGTTGATGTAAACTGCATGCAGAGTTTGTGGATCATGTGGCACAATGCTGATGTGTTTGGACTTCCACTGCACTGTAGTGGGTTTTAATCCCACAGACACCCATTACAGATACCCCAGGTTTAGTTGTTTTTCCAAGTCTTATGTATTCAGGCATTGCTTTAGTACTCTATGTGACAGGGACTGTTTCCTAGATTTTGGCATAGCACAGGACTGTAGAAAGGATAAATGGGCATAAGCTGTCAACATGATTATCTCCATTTGTGGTCCCCCACATCAATCTAAGCATGTGCATATAACTGTCTTCCAGATGGTAAACAGACCTAGAAGTGATCATTTTTCCCCACAGGAAAATGAAATTATAATAGATGGTCTGTGCCAAAATGGGCAGAGAATCCTTGGAGGAGTAGGAAATATAGTACAGAGGAATGAAGTGTGGACCAGCCACACCAACATGATTAATGTTTTGGGTGGTCACAATAGATCCTGGGAAGGCCTGTCTCTGATGATGCTCTGGCATGATCCTTCATGCAACCAACAGAATATGCCAGTATGAGAAGTTGAGAGATGCCACCAGTGTTGGCCCACCATTGGCACCCCCTGATGAGATCACACATTTTCTCCTATCACTACATACAGTGAGCAAATAGCACTGCATACCTGGGGTGGGATAGAAGCAGGTGTTCCAGGGTGCACATGTATTTGTCACTTTGCATAACATAGATGCACGTAGAGAAACTCAGTACATATTGCTTTTGCATTCATATTCATGTGTTGTTATTTTTGTGTTGCAACAACAGAATTGTATCGTGCACACAGCAAAATGACCAACGCAAGTGCAATGACATATTACCATACAATGTCAGCACATACATAACAGTACAACCAACATGTGCAATGTTTTCAGCATTCATACAGGTCAATCCACTTCTGCAGAAGAGCAGGACATGACAGGTGAGTGTTTCCATATACTGTTAGTTTGATCATGACCTTTTTTGCCTCAGTCTCCTATCATGCCAGTGGTGTATACTATCATAACCTACACATACATCTTTTGGGGACACAAGCTGTGTAGGTGCACCTAAGGACAGACCAGGAATGGTTCCCCACCATGTTTCTAGGCTGCAGCACTGTGAAGCATAACTGTGTTGTATGAAATTAATGTCACTGTTTTTTACACAGAGACCTCTGGCCAACAGGTGCACTGTATGTCACATATCACCATATCCCGTTACTGTGTTGTATATGTCATCATGCACCTATGTTGGTACCTGCATACATAACTGTGTTTGCTTTGTCTGCCTTTTCACACTGCAGGATCCACATTCTGACAGGCAAACTAACCATATCAAGAGGGTGTCACTGGTATGCTATTACCTCTGTTTAATACATGTCATTGCTGTTACTCCTGTTGTTGTCCTCCATTAACACTTTGTTGTTCTACCCCTGCTTAGGAAAGGCACCATCAGCATCTCATCCATGACCAACTGGTATGTGCATATATTACCTACTGAGTGTTTTACCACAGCTGGAATGGTACATGATGGCATGCATATGATTAAAAATGCTGTGTTTATGCCTTTGTTTCCCTATAGCAATTTTATTTCATCCCTCACCTCTGGCATTGGCCTCCCATAAGGACAAGTATGTTATGCTTGTATTCCCCATATATGTAATGTATGTTGCATATGCAACACAAATGTCAGCTCCCTATTATATAAGATCCATAGACTATACCTGGATAACACCTTCTGGTAAGTAATTAAAATCTACAACATTGTAGTGCAACATTGTAGTGATAAATGTTTTGCATAAGTCATTGATGATATCTAGAATGTGATATAAGCATGTTTTCATGACTTGTTTCATCTGTCACTTCTTTTAGCATGTCCACTGCCTTCATCCTCCATTAGCCTGTCCACTGATCCTGACATGGGTCCTCATGTGCCTGGCAGCATGGCCCTTGGCACACAGGAATTAGATTTGATGATACAGTCTGGCCCAGATGGTGACAGTCATGTGGAAGAGGCTGTAGCCTCAGATGTGGAGGAAAGCTTGTCCAGCCATTCTGACAATTAGAGGAAATCAGATGTTGGACAGGATGAGACCTATGGACCCCAGCTTCATGTTGAGTCTGCTGGTGATGTTAACACTTCTCCACAACACATCTATACTGCCCAGCACAGTAGATATAGGTGTGTTGCTGGTGTGCATGGGCACATGTCAGAGTGTGTCCACCTACATCTACAGGCAAATGAACATTCCCAGCAACATCATGGTTCTAAAATGTATTCACTTGCCTTTGCCATAGATCATGTTGCACACCAACTGGGTGTGGTACATGAAGGACAGGTGCACACACATGGTGAGGTCATTGTGTCACTGGCTGCACAGAATAAAAACCTGTTATCTGTGGCACAGTCCATTGAATCCCTGCATAAGACAGTACTACAGCAGTGCTGGAGTACAAACAAGGTACTGTGTTCCCTGACTGTGCTTAGCTGAGTGCCACATGGGAGAAGCAGGCCCCCCTCTCAGCAGACCAACCCTTTCCCATCAGGGACCTATCCCTGTGCTGCAGTGTGCACACACACAACTTCTTCTGACCAATCCAGTGTGGTCCCGGAAGTCATAACCAGAAAGTCAACTCACACTCATGCTCCTTACCACAGTGGTTTCTCCACATGCTAGCATCATCCCATCATTCTCCTCTGTTGTGCAACCTGAGCCAAGGGTTTCCTTACATGGTAGGGGCAGCCAGGTCTGCAGTGTGAGCCATCAGCTTGGGCACCTTAGACTGCATTAGAGTAACAATGACAGTTATTCTACTATCTCCTGCAGTGGCAGTCTCACCCTGTGGTGATGATGGTTGCTGTGCAGACCACTGATGATGTCATCTGTCTGTGGTTGTTATGAAGTCTGATGCCATGGGAATTAAACATTTTTACTAACCATAGGTGACTCCATTTAGTACATTACAGTTTATCCATACTTTACATTGATGTATGTTACTTGTGATATTGACAGAAGTTCTGCAGTATGTCCTGAGTAAGTTTCCTGCTTGCATCTTTTGAAAGTGGACAGATTGGAATGAGTTTCACAGAGATATACCCTTTGTTGTCTGCCATGCACACATACACCACTATGAGTCTGTATTCATACCTGTGTCACTTATGGCCTGAGTTGATGGTCCCTATCATGATAGATTTGTATATGTTCATGTTGTTATATGTTAGAATTATGTTGTTATGTCTGATGCTCACTGTGTACATCTATTGAGTAATTCCCATTTGGCACAATCTGTGCTGCTGTGGTGGGGCAATACTTGAACATTAATATTTAATCTACATACTTTTGTATATGTGGCTTGTCATGACTCAAAAGTTTGTGTCAGGCGCTGCCTTGTTGCCTGGGCCTGGACTTGTGGTCTCACCCTCATTTACCCATGCCTGTTTCTTCTACTCCTTGTGTCTAACTGCTACTCCTTTGATAGCTGTGGAATGTCTTCAAACATCTGAGTTTCTTGGGGTAGTTCATCTACACCCGCAGCTGGAAAACACCATGTATTGCTGTTAGCATCTTGTGCAACATGGCGCACACAGTAATCATCTGTGCTAATTTTTCAGGTGTGTATTGCAGTGCATCCCCTGATGCATCCAGACATCTGGACCTCATTTTCAATACACCAAAAACATGCTCTATAGTATTTTATGTTGTTGCATGTGCTCTATTGCAGGCCTCCAATGCAAGGTTTGATGGTTCTCTGTACGGGGTTATTTAGCCATGGTGTAAGTGGATAACCACAGTCACCTTTTTGGGGAGTGAAAAAATATACGTTGTCATCATGAATAATATGGACAGGAATGTCTTTAGCTTACATCACAGCTGTGTTCTTGTACTTACCCAGTAGTAGTCCCTCAGGTATTTCTCTTTGCTGGAATGCAGCCCTCAGACCACTTTCCCTCCATATGGCAGCATCATCATGGACACTCCCAAGGTGTGTCATCATGATGTTTGTTATGCTGCCATCTGCTGCACATACCACCTGGTAGTTCAGTGATGGCCACCCCTTTTTATTGATGTATCTTTTTGCTTCTGGTTGCATGGGGTCTTAATAGGTACATGGGTGCAGTCTATTGCACCAAGTACATGGGGGAAGTGGACAAAGTTATAAGGTTGGTGCATGGCAGTTTGTCACTCCATGGGGGCAGCTGAAAAGTGTATGCATCTACCATGTTGCACATTTCTGCCAGGAATTTTGACAAGATATCACTGGCAGCTGTCTGTGACACTCCTACAGCATCTCCTGTATGTCGTTGGAATGTCCCAGGTGCCAGTACACCTAGGCACATACACACTTTTGTTTGTTGATGAGGTTGTCTTGCAATATCTGCACATACATATCTGGGGCACACATGTTGTATACAGCCTGCGCCAGCTTTCTGTCTAGGTGATACCTGTCAATGATTTCTTGATCTGACAGTTGGCTTAGCTGTATCCCGGCTCTCTATCTAGCTGGCTGCCTTTTAGGGTGTACAGCCAAATCTTGCTCCATATCTTGCAGTACTGCAGCTTTCTGCAGTTCATTCTCTGCAGGTAGAATTTTTTTTGGTATTGTTATGGATTCTATAGGATTCCATGGGAATAGACTCTGTTCATTATATTGCAGTATGACATTTACCAAGGATTTTGGAAACAGAGTCGACTTTGCAGTTTGTCACATTTAAATTGCATTAGGCACACATGATGTTTTTTGAATTCCAACGGGCTTATGCAAAATCAATAATTATCCTAGTCTGAATAACTGAGCACTCAGACTGTTTGTGACATACTTTCTGAAACTGAGTCTGCAGCTGGCACACTAAAGTCTTCTTTCAGTGTGCTGGAATCCAGCACCATGTGCATCATAATATGCAAGTCTTCACAAACATAAAAACATTTTACAATTTTAGATATGAGCAGTAGTAAAAAAATTTAAATATGAGGAAAAAAACACTAAGTCAAGCAATGTAGGTATTACTCAAGTGACAGGTGACAGGTGTAGACTAAAGAGAATAGGGAGCAAAGGCAAGAAATATTGAAAATTCCAAAACCGATCATTTGATAAGGTATGATAAGAGTAGAGAAGATGTTAAGAAATTTGATGGTAGATAAGAATTAGCAGTATTTTTGGGTGAAAGAAATGTTTAGCTACAGAAGTTGAAGATGTAAGGGAAAAGGGCAAAAGGATAGCTCTTGCCTGGTGAGTATATGGGAACTGAGTAGCCCAAGGATATCTGTAAGAGATCCTGGAGGAGAAAGGGTGAGGAATGGGTTAGAAGATGGAAGTTAAGTTTATTACAGTAAAATCAAAAGCCATTAAGAGAGTTAAAGATTCTGGAGCGACTTATAAGAAGATTGGGGACATTTCTAGCCATGATTGTAAAAGCAGTGGCTTTGTTTAAACTGTACAATGACATTTTTTAAGAACTTTATAGAAGACATTGAGGCCAAATGAAGAAATAGTTTTGTGGTATTGAGTTCCATGTCACAGGGGCAAGTTTGGTGAAGACATTCTCTGCAGCTGATAGAGTGAATGGGGTCTAACTAAAAGAGTGTCATTGAAAGCCCTAAACTCATAGAAATATCTCCTAAATTGTAACAGGTTCTTAGCAGGTGGGGAATAGTGATCACAGGTAAGCTCTTATATTAAAGTACTGAATAAAAAGGTAGAACTCCCCTGAACTGTTAGCCAGATGGACTTCGTAATAGTCTAACTGTGATGTTCATAGCTTGGACTCAGGTGTATGAATTTGGATTGTCTGTTTTCAACTGCCTGTAGAATGTGTATGTTTTGTTGAGATTAGAAGGAGATTATGGTTAAACAGTTATTATACAATGATGGGTCATTGTTATTCAAAAACGAGTGCTGATTGGACAACCCAACCAGAGTGCCCACTGTAAGTCAAACATACACCAATAGAAAAATGTCTGGCCACTAAGTACCATTCAGTGGGCAGACTTTTCTTTTGGAATATGGTACAGTGGGACAGTGCAAAATAGAAGAAAAATCAAATACATTCTCAAAAAATAAAGAAACAGAAATGTACCTGACTTTCCTTTTGTTTCTTCTCTGTCCCTCCTTAAATCTTGCTAGTGCCTTGTGCCTCTCTACTGTCCAGATTTTCTCAGAATATCTAGATTTTTGACTCATAGTTTTACTCTTTTCCACATAAAAAAGTGTTTTCTTGCAAGCTAGTGGGGTTATAGTCATTAAATAATGGATCAGTGGGCAGGTCATCCACCATAAACTAGAAAGGCATTGCACAGGTAAGTCCTTAATGCAATACAACAGCATTGGTGTAGCACTGGTGTACTGTGCAAGTGTGGGAACGTAACTCCCATACACATGCACAGTACATCAAAAAATGCCCTTGCCCTTGGGATCAAATCACGTCAACCATGGGTAAATTGTGATATACCGACACCCACTTGTGGTTTATTGCATACAGACAAGTGAATGTCTATGCAGTATGTGAAGGATACCTGCTCATAAATACCAGGTACAGTAATTTGATATAACATGGCACAATATTTGCCACTACATGCTACACACAAAGCCATTGTGCCATTGTGACAGCATGACACAACAATAGTACAAAAATGTCAGTCATGCTGCTGAACAGACATAAGACAGCAACAACCTATGCAGGCATGAGTGCAATGCAAATACATGGATAACATGTGCAAATATGCACAATAGTCCATTTCAGTATGTTACGTGAGAACTATGGGAATAATGTAGTTTGTGAGTTCCTGTCATCCCACATAAGTATACACTGGGACTGCACAAGTAGAACAATTGTGTATCACTTGCATCATGGCAACTGGACAGTCATATCCCTCACATACAGGGCTAGGGAGTAATGGACCTAAAAATATTATGCCACACTGCATGCAAAAGAGTACACACACTCAAAGAAGTAAGGAGTAGCAGCCCTGCTGATATGGAGCAATGTATGCAAATCAAATTGGTTACTGCATGTGTAATTTGGTAATGTATGTCATACTGCAGTAGTAACATAATGTCACATATGACATATGTCAAAGAAGCATGACACCAATACGCAATGCCAGCACAATTATGTCTATACTATAAATAGTTGGATATGGGAAACAACATTATGGCAGCATTACATAAGTAGATCATATTGATAATATATATGTTTCAGAGGGGCCACCCTGATAAAGTCAAACATCACAGACATCTCTAAATTGATCTCCAGGAAGGAGATGAACATTGCCCACACCATGTCCTGGATGAAATTGCCCATCAGGTCCCACATCTGTGTCTGGAAGATGTCTGACATCACCTCCCAGATCTGGTCCTAAAAATCTTCTCCCCGGCATGGTGGTGGATGTCTACTATGATGAGCAGGAGGAATAATGACACATGCAGGTCCAGGTTTATCAGTTGTCATCAGTGACCCCATTGTGGTCATCAGCTGTGTCTTGGGAGAATGGCAGTGGTCTAGCCTGTCATCATCTCCTGTGTACAGTAGGAGAGCTGCCATGGATCCCACACTGACAGGATTCAATACAGTTAAAAACATTATACATAAATAATAATTATTCCCCAAAAGCAATGAGTGCATAACATGTCATACAAACTGATGCAATTTATGTGTGGTAACTCTTCTGTATGTGATAATATAGTACTGTGATCTGATGCAACTGTAACACCGTATGTGATGAAATGTATGAATTCAATCTATAACAACTTACAAAATGGTATGTAACATAGGTCAAAGTCATGTGCAAAGTAGGTCTGTTATAAAACACAATCAGATGTTTATCTACAAAATGGTAAAAACCGTATATGATATGCAATTAACATCATTACAACATATGAGACAGGACATGTGACATGTTTGCTCAAGGCATATTTCAGTACAGTGCATTACATTTGTCATTAAAACTTAATTATCAGATAATATAGCCAATAAGATGTATTATACTTTGTATAACAACAGGTGTACTGTCATGACCATGCAACATTCCCAATCTCCTAATATCCATATATAGATAATATGAATAAAAGGCCATGTGTGGGCCACTGTGCCCATCATACAGTATCAGTACATTACTCTAGTACACTGTATGGCATGCAACATTCAGTTTATCAGACAAGATGCTGTTATCACTTGTTCATTTACTAGCATATCAGACATCAGTATGCATGTAAAACACATGTACACAGACATATATACCATGGCATCTGAACACACACATATATATATACCATGATACTGGGACATGCAACACATTGACATGGCTCTCCATTACACAAAACCTGCTACAGTATAATTTGGAATAAGGATGCCAGTACAACTCATTTAACATAAAAAAATTTAAAACAATATCAATCAGAAACTTTACCAGCAAGCATTCATTCCCCCACTACTATTTGAGACTCAATCTGTGGTGTCTCATAAATTTATGTCGAGGTGTCAATATGCCAATTACTTTTCCACTATAATGTAGTTTTATGTGTAAGCAATGTGTCATCTTAACATCCCATGAATAAAATATGTTTACTCTAAATATATTGTAAGAAGAATAAGTAGTGGTACATTTAAAATGTATATGCAAATGAGATTAGCAATGCAATATGGTTAATGGCTGACATCACAACATCATATAATTGGAATGGAATAGAAAAGTTTTGAACAGCTGTACAATCACAACCACAGGGACAGCATGTGACATCCAGAATTTTAGTGTATGACACCTACACATTAAATATACATAGTACAAATGTATCACTGTCATTGCCTACATTTGTTTTATACTTATATATGTGCCTGCACAATTAAAACACTATAATGAGGTTCATGATAATACTATATAACAAGTCAGACATATCAGAAAAACATGAGTGGCTAGGGGATAAAAATGATAGCAAAAAATATCTAATTTTGTGTTATAGACAAGCTATCTTAAGGCAATTATACAGAACTGCAAGACATGTAGAACCCAAGTACATGACAGAAAATGTCTGTTAACAGTATTCAGAACATTGAGACAGTAGACACCAACTCAATAATAGAACCAGCAGGTTATGTACAACATTGAATACACATTTAAACCTGAATTTTTAACTATGATATGACTTTTTGATTATGTTATGAGCAGAGATAAGTGTACACAGGGATAACACATACCTCTCTCCCTCCACTGTTCCTCCAGTCTTTGCTCCACTCTGCTCAATCATCTATTTGTACTGCCTTCCCACATTCTCCACACATATCATCAAACCTGTTTAATGATGCCCCTCACCTTTACTCCAAATATAGACTGATTACCTCAATTTCCACTCAAACCAAAACAAAATTAAGTGGAAAAATACTCTCCAAAAAACAAGAATCAATAATTTGCCAATATACCAATATTTTTCTAGGAGGAGACATACACTCTAAACCTATCACAATGAACATCAAGACATTTCTCTTCCATACACTACTCTAACCCTACTACAACAGTCAACTCTCAACCCTGGTAACCTAACTTTTGTTGCCATAAATGTTAGAAGCCTAAGTAATAACATTTCTCAACTACATGCCTGGATTACCCACCATAAGCCTGATATTCTTATCATAACTGAAACCTGTTTGAAACCCAGCATACTCAACTCTTAAATTATACCTCCTAGCTATATCATCCATAATAACAGTATAAAGAGGAAAGGTGATGGTATTACTTTAACATTTCACAACAACCATCACATTTGACCTTAACAACAAACCAATAACAAAATTCAGTTCAGCAGAGCTTCTTATTACTTTCCTGAAACTAAACAAGTACAAATAAATATGTATTACTGTTCTTTACATCCCTCGTGGGGTATACGGGATACAGCTATACGGGAAGATATTCCTTAAGATAAAAATACTAGTAGGTGTTGTGAATGGTTGGACATAAACTCTTAACTCCCCTACATCTAGCATGAACTTATATGGTTTCACACAACTAATTAGTAGCCCCACACATTATAGCAAGACATTAAATGTCCTTTTAGACTGGATCCTCATATCAGACCTTAGCAAATACACCACCACAGGTACAATGTCAGACTGTCTCAGTGATCATCTCCCAATCTATACAACCTGGCATCTCACACATCCACTTAAACAACATGTCTATAAAACCACATGCAACCTTTTCAAGTTTAATCCAGAAATATTCATTACTACTCTATTATCTATTCACTGGAACTTCCTAAAATTCCTCGCCTTAGATGGTGTGATAAATAAACTCAATATACCTTTCCTGAATATCCTAAATAGAAATGCACCTCTTTGAAGGAAGAGACTAAAAACAAATAATGCAATTTGGCTATCCAAAACAAGTACAATGCTAATGTAGGATAGAGTAAAAGCATGGAAAGAATGGCAAAAATATAAACCACCACAATATTTTGAAAACTTCAGAATGCTTTGCAATCATACTAAAAATCAAATTAATGATGAAAAAAACTATACCATAATGACTTTCAGAATAATAGTAAACACAACCTTAAAAATATGGATAACCATTAAAGAAATCTTATCCCAGCAATAAATTCAATCCTGACCCCTCTCTCAATAACTCATCAGTCAAAAGTGCAATACAATTCAACTCTTATTTTATATATAATATAGTATCTCTAACCAAGGATCCCCAACATCTAATCTTAGCCCTGCCCAACATTCATATATCACTACATCCACTTTCACCTTCAGTCCTGTGCCCACATACTATATAAAACTGCTTTTAAACAAACTCATACCTTGTAAGCTGTTTGCACTCCCTATAGCTGTATTGTACTCCTGCCTGTGCATGCTAACAGCTTACTGCAGACCCCACTCAACCTGCTCTTTCCAGTCCATCACCAACCCACTAAGTCCTCGTGCCCCTCTACTGCAATTTCTGATCTGTCCACTGGATGGCAGCATCTACCTATTTTTGAATTTCCCACTCTAGTCTAATAAGCTACTTAATATTTGTCTGTCCTAGTTTAGCCCTATTGCCCTTACCCTACCTCTGTCATCCTCCCTGCCTTCCTCCTAGTCTCACTTAGCAAATTAGTGCCTCACCCCTGTGCCTTTCTTACCTTGTGCTTGCTATCCATCTTATTGATTGTTCCTCACTGGCTTGCTCTTCCATCTGCTTGACTCTTCCCGCTCCGTTCGCCCTGCGGGCCCACTCCGCTCCTCTACCCTACCCTCATTCCCACCCACCCCTGTACAGTTTCATTTATACTTAACCACCCCTCCCCTTCCTGCCCAGCCATCCAATACAATTCCACTTCCTGTTTATTACCACTCCCACAATCCAACATCAAATCACACTTAGAATATTCTCCTATTTTATATAGTTTCTTACACTTACCATCTTCCCCTCCTTAACCAAACTACTTATCATGCTGCATCTATTTATATCTGCAACAGTACTCACTATGCTCTCTATTGCTACCTCTTATCACTACTACCTCACATATCCATTTCTATGTTCCCCTATCTCTCACTCACACTACAACTTTCCTACTTCTTCTTCTTTTACCATCCCTCCAGATCTATTTAATGCTTCTACCTCAACTCTGTACAAAAGACACATATTACAAATTCGCAAACCTTCTAATAGGACTAAATCTAGATTGCCCAAATACTATCAACTTTTCACATCAAGTGCTCTTCTCTACAAACAACTACTCTCCTCAAGGAACATCCACCCCAACCCAGGCCCCTGTACACCTCTCCTCCCCCCTTATCTACCTTAACCACCTCCTCCTTACAACCCTCTTCCAACAGCCTACCAGTTATTCAACCTCAGTCCCACAACTCAATCCCACGCAAACACCTAAGCTTTTATTCACTAAATATTCAAACCTAGCAAATAAAATTACTGAACTGCACTCTTAGATAGCTTACAACACCCCTCACATCATATCCCTATCAGAAACGTGGCTCAAGCCACTTACTTCTAACAGTGAAATACTCCCTCCTGGCTACAACATCTACCACTCTGATAGAACTTCAAAGAAAGGAGGTGGTGTAGCCATCCTCTACTCTAACAGCCTTAACCTTTCACCATACCCCACCCCTATTCCTAACTTCCATCCTGCTGAACTCCTCATTCTAAACTTTAATCTGAATGCACACAAAAAACTTGCTATCTCTTCCATTTATCTTCCTCCTGGCAACAATGTACCCATTCTAGAAAACATATTATCCTGGTTGTCTCTCAACATACCTTATGAAACACTCATCCTTGGTGATGTCAATATAGACTGGTCAAAACTTTCTACTGACTCTCCCTTACTTAGTATTCACCTTCATGGTTTCCAGCAACTCATTTCTACCCCCACTTGCTTCCAGAAAAACTCTACCTCCTGCTCCACAATACACTGGATTCTTGCCAATTCCCCTCAACTCTACAATCAGCCCAAAACCCTACCAGACTCCCTCAGTGACCATCTCCCTAGCTCCATCCTGAGATACAACCCACATACTCCTAAACCCCACCTTTTTAAAGATTGTCGGAAACTATCCACATTTAATTCTTCTCAGTTTAACTCAATTCTACATAACATTGACTGGTCCATCCTTAAGCAACTCCCTCTCAATGATGCCGTTGACACTTTTAATAACATTTTCCTGAATACTCTGGACTCCCTAGCTCCCTCCAGGAAGATCAGTGTGAAATCTAATCATGCCCCCTGGCTTTCTAAAGAAACTAAGTCCATCATGAACCAAAGAGACAGTGTCTGGAAAGCCTGGATCAAATCTAAACAAACACCTCATCTTCTCAAATACAGACAACTATGTAATCTTGCCAAAAAACAGACAATAATAGACAAAAAATCATTTTATAGCTCAGGCCAGCATAAACATAGATCTAAACCCAGAAATTCTTGTCAACATTTAACAGCATCCTTTACCTAGGCTCTCCCTCTAAACCAATCCCCCTACCCAAACACAACTCCTGAAGAAACAGCTGCCCTCCTTAATTCCCACTTTATTTCCTCCATCCAAAATCTCCTACCCTCTCAACCTAACTCCTCCTCTTTACCAGACCCTTCACCCACCCCCAATACTACTCCTTTTTCCTTCAAGCCAGTTCCCACTTCTTACATCAAATCTCTACTGCTCAAACTCAAACCCTGCTCTCCCACTACTGACAAATTACCTCCTACCTTCCTTAAACTTGCAGCTGACTCTATTGCCTACCCAGTGTCTATATTAATAAATAGATCTATGCTAGACTCTACTGTTCCTACCCTATGAAAAACTTTCTACACCACCCCTCTCCATAAAGGAGGTAACTCCACTGACCTTTCCAACTATCGACCTATTGCCATTCTATCCCCTCTATCTAAGATACTAGAAAAATGTATCTACACACAGCTTCTGAATCACCTACTCAATCACAACCAACTCACCCCTACCCAACATGGTTTTCACCCCTATCACAGCACAACTACTGCTCTACTCTCCTTCACTCACACCATTGCAGAATCCTTGGACAATAATAAACTTATCTCCTGTCTCTTTCTAGACCTCTCCAAAGCTTTTGATACAGTATCTCATCATTTACTTCTATCTAAACCTGCCAACTTTCACCTATCCTCCTCCACCCTCAGCTAGTTTGCTAGTTATCTAGCTGGACGTGAACAATCTGTCAAATAGCTCTCCTCCTCTTCTCCTTTCCTGCCTATCTCTACTGGTGTTCCACAAGGTTCTATCTTAGGCCCCCTTTTATTCAACATCTTCACCAATGACCTCTTCACCTCTTGCAATCAGTCATCTCTCATACAATATGCTGATGACTCCACTATTATTTCTACAGTTAACAACATCTCTGACCTCCACTCTCAAATCCAAAAAGCTCTACTCTCCACCGAACAATGGCTTTCAAAAAACATTCTAATTCTCAATCCCAAAAAAACAAAGTCTTACTATTCCTGCCCCATTCTCTTGCTCATCATAGATCCTCCTTTGTCATTAAGTCTTGTAACAACACAGCCATCCAACCTGACACCTACACTAAACTCTTAGGGGTCATCATTGATGATGAACTAAAATTTAATCAACACATACAGCAATGCATAAAGAAAACCCATCGGAAACTAGGTCTCTTATACAGGAACAAAGAATTCCTCACTCCTGAGACTAGACTCACCCTAGGACAAGCTCTTCTCCTCCCCTCTCTCCTCTATGCCGCCCCAATTCTCACAAATATTCAAATAACTACCCTGAACAAACTCCAACAAACCTACCACAAAATAGACAGATTCATCACTAACTCCCCAAACAGCACACACCACTGTATTGCCTTAAAGTCTCTACAATGGCTGGAACTCCCACAACTACTACATCTCTACCAATTTCACATGCTGCACTCTATGCTCTTTAAACCTTCTGACTGTCCATCTTTATCTCTCCTAGTCTCTATCTATACACCTTCTTGATCTCTCCACACCTCCAATCAGCAATTGCTCGATATCTACCACCCCAGTAAGTCAGTAGGTAAGCAACTCTATAAACACTCTGTGGCCCAAGCTTGGAATAAACTTCCCCTAGACATATGCTCTATCTCTCACACTCCACTATTTAAAAAAGAATTTAAGGCACATTTACTCAACTCCAGAACCTGTCCCTGCTATGACCCTACATAGCTCTCCCCTCCCCCCACACTCACATCACTCTCAGTCGATCCTACTCACACTCTTGACTCTCACTCACTTATACAGTAACAAAGAATTTGTCCTGAAAACAAAAAAAAAAATATATATATATATATATATATATATATATATATATATATATTTCAATTTAATTTTCCTTTCAATTATAATCTTCACATGTAGCTGTTTATTCCTTTCCATTGTTTGCTATTATTGTTTGCAGTTCTTGTTTGCTTACTGTAATTAAATATTGTACCTTCTGGAGCTTTTCTCCTCGGGTCTCCACTGAAAATGGGACTTTTTCCCAGTTAGACTAACCCGGTTAACAAATGTCAATAAATAAATAAATAAATAATGGTCTGCTTCAGCTGATGACCTTCCAATCAAGTACCTTAAAATGTAGCTCCTGATAATATTGCCTATCCTGTCTCAATCCTTATAAATAGGTGAATCCAGGAATCCCACATTCCCTCTCGCTGGAAAAAGTCACACATATATCTCTTTGCATAAAGGAGGAAATTCAACAGACATTACTAACGTTAGACCTATATCAATCTTATCCCCCTGCAAGAATACTTGAAAAATGTATTCAAAATCAATTGCTAAACTGTCTCCCACAGGAAGAACTCCTATCTATCACACAACATGGCCTCTATCTTTCTCACAGTACTAAGACTGCAATTTTAACCTATATAGATACTGTCAAAAAGCTAGAGATAATTGAAATGAATCTCCTCATTTCTAGACTTGTCTAAAGCTTTAGCATAGTTTATCACAACAAATGTCTACTTCAAATACCCTCATTAGGTTTCTCTAACAAGCCCCCCCCCAGTTCAAAAGCAACATATTTGATAGGTCTCAGTTAGTAAAATGGCACTCCACCCGCTCTTCATACTTTCCAGTCACCATCAGTATGCCAAAAGGCTCTATCCTTGGACCTGTCCTTTTCAACATTCTCAACAACATCCTCCATACATCTGAATAACAGCCTCCATAATACAGTACACAGAAGACTCCACACTCATTTATAGATCTGACTACATGGCACACCTCCAAAACATTACTCATGAAACTTTAAGAGGGATGGAAACATGGCTTTGTAACTCATAAATCATGCTCAGCCACCCCCCCAAAAAAAATCAAACTATTACTTTTTATCCAAATCCCTCTCTCATAAAATAACAAAAATGTTAAATCCTTTCTCTTGATAATACAATTGAAGTCACTTCTCATAGCAAATTATTAAGGATGATAGTGGACTACAGTCTTAAATTCAACCTGCGTATACAAAATTGCATAAGAAAAACTCATCAAAACTAGTGATGCTTTATGGAGCCAAAAACTTTCTTACCAACACAACTAAAACTACACTAGCCACTACTTATTTCCTCCCACACTTCATTATACTGCTCCAATTCTTACTAATCTTTAGGCATCACAAAAATTAAAACTTGAATAATGCTATAACAAATTTGCTAAATTTGCAGCAAATATCCCTTTCAGAACCCACCACTGTGTAGCACTAAAAAGCTTAAATTGGTTAGAACTACCCCATCAACTAACTTATGCACAACTTCTTACCAACTATAAAATTATCCAGCATCCATCTGTTTGTCCATCTTTAAATAACATTTACATGACTATGCTCCAAGTTGGTCATTATGATCCAATGACCAAAAATTCCTTGTCAGTCCACAAACTTATTAAATCTGCTGGGCATTGTCTATGCTCATACCATGTTGCTAAGGCCTGGAACTCCTTACTTGTATCTATCAGGTCAATATCTGTCCACCCATTTCTAAAATCCATTCTGAAAGACCTCCTAGCCAAAAACTGGCTCAGGCCTTTCTCAACACCAGGAGAAACTATACCCTAAATGTGAACGAATACCTATTCATACCTTATACCTCCTTACTCTCCCCTCTTCTCTCACTTCCTTCTATCAATTTCTGTTCCCTGTCTTTCTCTGTAAATATACCGTAAGCCTCATTTTCTCTAACTTTATGCTGCAATGCCTGTTTATATAGGTTCATAGGTAGGTACTAGGCTATCTGCCCGAGGGCATTTATAAGCCTAGCCAGAGTGTGTCAGCTTTTGTCACCCCATTGAGTAATTAACTGATCCTCTGTCAAGCAGAGCCAATGAAGTGATCCCAGGGGTGTATTTTCTGTTACCCATCCAATCGTCAAGGTTTCTTTTGAAGAGTGTTAGCGAAAGGCTCTGCCTGATGTAATTTGGAATTTTGTTCCAAAGCATGGGGAGTCTCTCTGTAACAGGATTCTATCCCTCCAGCATGTTCTATTTATTGTTGTGGTGAGGTTTAGCTCACTAGAGTGCGTGGCTCGCAATGACTTACTAACTTACATTTCATTTCTCTATAAACTGGCTAAAATTTCTCTAAATATTAAATCATCGTCATATAACTTGTGCGTGTTCTTAACCATTGTTTTCATATCATGTCTGATTTGTTATAATTATTTAAACTGTAGTTGTTTTTTTGTATTATTTTTAAAAATTGCAAAATTATTGTTCTTAGAATGTTTTGTAATATTTTAGAGCTTTTCTCCCTTGGCCTCTGCTGAAAATGGGCTCCTACCAGTTGAACTTTCCCAGTAATCAAATGTCAATAAATACATAAATAAATAATATGCTCTATACACAAAGAATAATTATGGGCATGGTCTTCATCACCTGCAAACAGGAAAACAGGATGTATTATTGCAATAGAAGGATTGTGTCAGGTTAATATTTGATGATTTATATACACAACTATGCATACAAACAAAATAAATCAAAATATGCCAAAACAACTGCCACAAACTCAATAAGCTTTATTCACCAGCCTCGGCAAAAATTCCTTCAAAGATTAAAACATTCAACAAAATCAGTTCCTTATATAATCAAAAGAATTAAACAATAAAATAATTATTATACTAAATTAATCATGTACCTCGAATTACATTCCTTATTTAAGCCTAATGGCTACAAATTATATTTTAAAATAAACAATGTTTCTTTATATAACAACTTGTCTTCAATTTCAGCACATTCCTGTAAATCCAAACTCACTTTTTCCAAAATACAACCTTTTAAACAATGTGGATTGGCATCATGAAATTGTTTAAAATGTGCACCTAATGGACTTTCCAACCTTGTGTTCTTAATATCCCCTATGTGTTTTTGTAAGCATACTTTAAGCTCTGTAGTTTTCACCTATATAAAATAATTGACATGAACATTTTAATATATATATTATTCCCTCAGTATTACATGTAAAAACATTCTTAGGATTTTATTTTATCCCTTTTATTTCAGAAAATCTATTTACTATATGTTAAAATTCAGAGATATCATCACATTTAGGAGGGGGAGATAAGAAATCTCCCTCAGTCTCTTTTGCTACATCAGATGATTTCAAAGACAAGCAACTGGAGTGTTTCTCCCTGGCCCTCTGCTGAAAATTGGCTTCATTCTAAGTCGGACTTTCCTGGCAAACAAATGTTAAATACTAAATAAATGATAAGGAAATGGCTACAGATGGAGAGAGTGAAGGAGAAGGTTTTCCCCTATTACCTGCAGCCAAAAACCCAACAGCACATTCTAAACAGTTTCACAATGATGCAGCCCAACAGTATAACAGCAAGAAGAAGGACAGAAATGCACATTAAAGACAAATTTTTATATAAAGAAAAATTGTTTATTTTAAAATATAACACTTTGGAGCCATTAGGCTTAAATAAGGAATGTAATTGGTGGTAAATGATTAATTAATTTAGTATACTAATTATTTTTTGTTTAATTCTTTTGATTATATAAGGAATTGATTTTGTTGAATGTTTTACTCTTTGACGACATTTTTGCTGAGGCGCCAAGTCTGGTGAATAAATCTTATTGAGAGTGTGGTGATTGTTTTAATATTTGATGATTGCTATGTGCAAAAGCAAAACAGTGAGTATCACAAGTCACCTAGTCTTGAAATGAAATGCAGTGTTGCATGGTGCACATTTAGTGTAAACACACAATGAATACTGTATGCAAAATGCAGAAGCTGTGATTCAAACCTGCGACTATTCTCCACATTTGCACTACAAACCTGATTCCAATAATGTCCAGCTATGTTTTTCAGTACATATATTGATATACCACCATTAAGCTATGTTAAATGGTAGAATATCAATGTATGTATTGGAAAACATAGCAATTATGTTCAAGAATTACACCCGTGCCCTATATTGGGCTGAGTACCATTGCACCTAAAAAACAGTTCATCAACCTGCCAAGCCACACAGCCAGTTAATTAGCACAGGTGTTTTAAGCAAAAGATAGTAATTGTCATTTTCTCATCATCACACATGTTTATGCGATGCTGTGCATCGTGCTGCATCCCTTAAATCTGCTAAAATATTAATGGAAAAATAGGAGTTTATCTGGGACTCTGGTAGAGGAATGCGTCACTATAAAGCCATACATCTAATAATAGATGTTAGTGAGGTATGTGACAGCAGGTTAGTGTGCACTTATATCTACAACATGTAAAAATACACCTACTACAATAGTGGCTCAGTAGCCCAATCTGTTAGATGCCTTGTAAACATTCTGTTTTGGTTCACATGGTCCTGAGTTCAAATACAGCTGTGTCTAGCATTTAAAATACATGTATGTGTACATTACCAGTATAAATTCTGATATGTATAACTGTCTCATCACCTATTTATCGACCCAAAGTAGTACAGTCTGAATGCCTGCTTCTAAATAATGGCCGTCAAAGGTCTACAGATAGGACCACATTTAAACTATTCCTATTACAACACTAGAATGTGCATAGAATGTCAGGTCATGCATCAGTATGAATTCCCAGAGGATTTTGAAGTATGTAATTCAAATGAGGCCCAGTCATAGCAGACTTCAGCCCACAATGATTTGCTAGTGATATTACATACAACCACAGCAGCACAAGTTACATACTTATATGGACCTCATACTAGAAGGAAGGGTTGCCAGCACACACATTCCAGATGACTACCATGACATAAAACATGACTTGGCAGTTATCCAACTGGCTTACATGATGGTTAATGAACCCTCTACCTTGTTCTAGGACATACAAAGCATGCTGCCTTTCATTCTGTCAATGAAATCTTTGGCTAGCATACTCACCTTAAACACATACCTTAATTTCCAGTGGGATGGGTTCCCCCAATCAGGCTCTGGCTGTACAGCAAGGCAGCCACAGGTTCCAGAGTTATTCATAAGTGTTGTTGTCCAGCACAGTCTTCAGCCTGTCTGACTATGCCTATTGCCAGCAGCAGCAGCTTCAGCCTGCACCACATATTTATATATAAAATTCAGCAACTACAAACATTGTTTCTGTACTGAAGTAGTATCTTTACCCCAGTAATTTCCACCCCAACATATGAGAAAGAGGATGCAATCTACAATGAGGTCTTATATCTTGTTGAGTAGTTGCATGGGATTGGCTGATTACATTGCAAATCAGCTGTGCAGGTTGCATGTAGCATTCCTGAACCACAGATTGGTTCAAAGGCAATCACCTGCTAATGAGAACCATCTTAAAAAGGCAAACTTATAGCTAGGGGAATCATTGTGTATGAGAGTTAGTTTGTATGGTTAACTCATTGACACAGTACTACACAAAGCATTCTATTGCTATGTCAAGAATCTCACTGGCAACAACCAGAGTAGTCATCTTTGGTAATCACATCACCACAGTAGTCAGGAAATCCTTCTACATGGCACACCTCATCACAAAAGGGTTCTCATCCAGGAAAAAAAGAGGTCATCGTTCCCCTCTACTCGACACTCATTAGACCCATTATAGAGTACAACGCCCCATTTGGAATGTACCTCACAAGACATCTGCAGCAGCTGGAAAGGCCACAGAAATACCTCACAAAGAGGATTACTGGCCTCAAACAGATGCCCTACACTAAAAACAAAATAAAGTATAAACTGCAAACTAAAAACAAAAACAGCCAAGCAAGCAATTTAATACAGTTCAGTAAGCACTTCCATGGGTACAAATGCTCCCACTTCTTCAGACTGAATTACAAAGTTAATGAAACACTTATAAGTAGAATTCAACATAAGCACATGATGGTCAGCTGATTAATGAGATCCAATAAGACTTAAATAATAATTAAAAAACAATTAAAAAGCACTAGTAAGCTCAAATTAATATGCATTCAAGAACATATAAACAAATATAAATATAGAAAATTACATATTCAACAGGTTTGTACTAGGTTATGCCCTAAGGGTGGATAAAAATTATCTCTTCAAATTCTTTAACTTTAAAATGCAGGCTATAGAGCATGCATCATTTAGCCCAAGGTATTTAAAAGCATCTAATTTAAGCTGCCATAACAGCTCACGTTGTTCCAGCCATAAGGAAAATGGCCCTCCCATTATATGGTTAGAAATCTGATTGATTACTCTAAAGGAAAATATATGACCAGTATTACTAAGAATGTGTTCAGCTAAAGCGTTCTCTGGTTTTAAATTTCTTATGGAATATTGATGCTTATATATTTGTTCCCTGAGTTTCCTGTCAGTCTCACATATATAAAAACCTTGACAGGAATCACATTTAGCTAAATAAACACATCCTTTAGAGTTACAGTTATATCTTTACTTTAGAGTAATCGATCAGATTTCTAACCATATAAGGGGAGGGCCATTTTTCTTATGGCTGGAACAGCGTGAGCTGTTATGGCAGCTTAAACTAGATACTTTTAAATACCCTGGGTTAAATGATGCATGCTGTATAGCCTGCATTTTAAAGTTAAAGAATCTGAAGAGATAATTTTTATCCACCCTTAGGGAATAAACTAGTACAAACTTGTTGAATATGTAATTTTCTATACTTATATTTATATTTGTTTATATGCAGTTGAATGCATATTAATTTGAGGTTACTAGTGCTTTTTAATTGTTTTTTAATTATTATTTAAGTCTTATTGGATCTCATTAATCAGCTGACCATCATGTGCTTATGTTGAATTCTATTTATAAGTGTTTCATTAACTTTGTAATTCAGTCTGAAGAAGTGGGAGCATTTGTACCCATGAAAGCGCTTACTGAACTGTATTAAGATGCCCTATACTGACCGTCTCAAAAAACTCCATCTTTACTCCGTAGCATATCGCCTACTCCGAGGTGATCTCTGCCTAACATATAAAGCTATGTCAAACCCAGAGCTGTTGGATATGCTACACCTAAAGAAATCCCTCCGAGCTGCATGCTTTAAATCTTGTCACCACAATAAACAGGACATGCTGGAGGGATAGATTCCTGTCCCAGAGACTTCCCATATTCTGGAACAAGCTACCCATCTATGTCAAGCAAAGTTCCTCATTAGCACTCTTCAAGACAAATCTTAATGAGTGGATGGGAAATAGGAGCACAGGAAAATAACTTTCTTGGTTGGCGTAAGCCAGTGAACCTTGTTGGCTAGGCTTATGTAGGCCCTTGGGCCGACACCCTAGTACCTACCTATGAACCCATGAACCTACTATAGCTGTATCTTTCAACAGAGTATTGTAGTCCATCAGGTATGTAACCATTTTGTTTCCAACATGATGCATATATTTAAATATACTTGGGGGAATGGGGATTACAACAGTAGGCCTTTCTTGGAACTGTACTGATGACATGTCATTGATCTGCACATGTGTTACACCTACAGAGGAACTAGAGTTCAGCACGGGTATAATGCTGTGTGTTAACTAAGTATACAGGTCTCCTGGATACTGCTATTTGGTTGGGACTGTTGTTTGTACATATGTTATGGGGGGGTCCTGCTATAGGGCACACTAAAAGAGACCACATTTCTCTCTCTTCTGAGTCAGGCAGAAATTAGAACTGATCAGTTAAGGACTCATTCATAAGATAGAAGAGGTCACTTAAGGTTAATCATTTGTTAACTGAGGGGGTGGAGCTAGGAACTAAACCATCTATTTAAGGGGTAAAATAAAATATTTCAGAGTTTTACCAGAAAGGCTCATCCAGACTCTGCTACACTTTGCTGTGAAGGAAAGGTTAGTTTGCTTTTATTTTTGTATTTTGTATTACTTTATTGCCTTTATATATTTTGAATACTGTGGTTTGTTTTCTTTACCTTGTGTTTTACTTGCATTCTACTTTAACAGCATATTAAAACTTCAAAAGAGACCACAGCTCTCTCTCTTCTGAGTGAGGCAGAAATTAGAACTGATCAATTAAGGACTCATTCATAAGATAGAAGAGGTCACTTAAGGTTAATCATCCAGACTCTGCTACACTTTGCTGTGAAGGAAAGGTTAGATTGCTTTTATTTTTTGTATTTTGTATTATTTTATTGCCTTTCTATACTTTGAATACTGTGCTTTGTTTTCTTTACCTTGTGTTTTGCCTGCATTCTGCTTTAACAGGATATTAAAACTTCAAAAGAGACCACAGCTGTTTCTCTTCTGAGTCAGGCAGAAATTAGAACTGATCAATTAAGAACTCATTCATAAGATAGAAGAGGTCACTTAAGGTTAATCATTTGTAAACTGAAGGGGTTGAGCTAGGAACTAAACCTTCTATTAAAGGGGTAAAATAAAACATTTTAGAGCTTTACCAGAAAGGCTCATCCAGACTCTGCTACACTTTGCTGTGAAGGAAAGGTTAATTTGCTTTTATTTTTTGTATTTTGCATTACTTTATGGCCTTTCTATATTTTGAATACTGTGGTTTGTTTTCTTTACCTTGTGTTTTACTTGCATTCTGCTTTAACAGCATATTAAAACTTCAAAAGAGACGACAGCTCTCTCTCTCTTCTGAGTCGGGCAGAATTTTTTTCCTGCCCTTCCACCCAGTTACAGTTGTCTTGTTAAATACCACTGTCTTTCTAGTTGCCTGCCTCTTATGTTAATCTGACCATATATCTCATTTCCTCTCTACTTTCACTGGCTTGTGTGAGTAATCACAAAATCATCATTTTTGAAATCCCTCCCCTTCAATCCTACTGTATTCCATAGTACCAGAATACGTAAGTGATCACCCCTTTCAATCCATCTTGCTGTTTTAAAAATAGTAAGTTTCCACTAAATCTTAACTTTTTAAACAGGTAAAACTTAAGTTACCTACTTTCACATCTAACTTCTCTAGTGCACACTGCAGTGTGCATTTTTTTTCATCTTACCTTTAAGCATCCCTGTGACTAGCATTTTCACTAATACCTGCTGGAAAGCACTAGGAAGCCTTAAACTGATACAAGCACTCAACTCTTCTTGTTAATAAGGAGAAATTAATAGTAGGCAATAAACAGCCTATAATTGCAAAGTACCTTGCTTAGGTAAGGGAAAACAGCTCCTGTACTTTACAAAAAAAAAAAAAAAAAGCACCAAACCAGGCATGTCCAAGGGTCAGCTTCGAGTGACTTTTCCTGTCCACCTGGTGAATCTGGGCATACTGGGGCAATGTAGCAATTGCCTCATGTACACAGACAGCCCTCTCCTCCTACCACCCAACACTACAACCTGTGAGAGATGCACTTAAATAGCCAAAATGGAAGCAAAGCTCTATCTACCCAAGATTGTGCTAGACAGTCAAGAGGAGGTTAACACCAGCACTACACCTCAAGCAACACATAGCCCTTCTAAACCCACACCACCAACACCCACATGTAGCAACACTAAATCCACATATGCAGAGGCCTTTAACTGTAACTTGTCCAAGCAACAAGGACCTCTGAAAATGAAATGCAAACAAACACCAATCACAACCAAAGTGTCACATAGTTCACAACACCAGTGTGCCACCCAGCAACAGCCCCTAAGGCAAGACAATGTACCAAACACTTTAGTCATAGGTGACTCTATAGTCTGGCACACTGATGTCCCACTCACCAGGTTGAACAAGGAGAAAATTACAGTCAGTGGCCTGTTGGGTGCCAGGATCCACCACATAATGCATGCACTCAAGTCACTCCACAACAAGTACAAATATGACTCTGTCATTGTCCATGTTGGAGTGAATGACTTGAGACATACCTCCCTGGACTACATGAAAAGAGACATGGAAGAGCTCTCAGATCATGTGGCCCAGGCAGGTATGACCCTAGCCCTGAGCAGCATCCTGCCTTCGCCCAGAATGATACCACAATATAAGGACAAAATGATTGACATCAACAATTGGCTAAGCTTCTGGTGTCATTCAAAGGGGATCCAGTATCTGTCTGCCTGGGATGACTTGATCGACAGACCACGATGCTTTGCCAGAGATGGTCTGCACCTGTCACCCCTGGGATTCAGGTTACTGGCTAAGGCTCTCGCCACCCCTATAGTGCCTTTTTTTAGGCAAAGTTCAAAGGACAACACCACCACCGTAACAGGTACAAGCATGCAAAAGCTGAAGGTAATGCTACTCAATGCTAGAAGTCTAAACCTCAAAATGCACTCTCTCAAGGCACTCCTAAAAATGGAGAACATAGATATCTGTGCAGTAACTGAGACCTGGTTCAAGGCTCCAGAGAGCACCCCTGCAATACCAGGCTACAACTGTTACCACACTTTTCGGCCACCAAACCAGGACCGAAACACTAAAGGTGGAGGAGTGTCAATATTCACCAAGGATATTCACACCACCAGGCTAGTTGCCCAACACAATGCGTCTGAAATTCTCCAGGTGCAACTAACACTAGGTAAGACTGTAATCCAAATTGTAGCTTGCTACAGATCTCCCACCATACCCCAAGATTCTCACTACACCTTTCTAAACATACGGGAAAATATTAAAATAGAACAAAACACCCTAATACTGGGTGATTTTTAACTACCCTGCCATTAACTAGGAAAACTACTCATGTACCAACACCTTTGCCCAACGGTTCTTGGAATTCATAAATTCCAATGCCCTGGATCAACTAATCCATAGTCCCACCAGGGGCTCCAATATCCTAGACCTGGTCATTACCAACATGGGAAATCGATGCTCCACACCTATGGTCACTCCCTCGTTAGTCAGGTCTGAACTTAAGCTAATCACCCTTAGTATCCACATCCCACCCCCACCCCTCAGTAAGGAAACCTCCATAAAAAACTTCTCCAAAGCCAACTTCATGCTACTCAAGTCAGAAGTGACAAACTTCATGACACCCATGCAGATGGGAACTGAAAGTTCAACTGCTGAATCCTACACTAAGGCACTGTACGAGCACATTCACTCATGCATGAATCATGCCATCCCAAATAGAACCAAGATGCTCTCATCCAAAGAAAGGAAGCCAATCTGGTGGTCCCCTGCCATAAACAAACTTTACAACAAAAGGAAGAAACTGTAGCATAAAAGTGGAAAATCCCAGGATGCAAAAAACTCCCTTACCAGCCTCAGTGAGAAACTGAGATCCCTCATAAAATCCACCAAAGCTACTTACAAAAATAAAATTGCCAAAGATTCCAAAGGCAACCACAGGGCATTCTATAACTATGTCAAGAATCTAAATGGCAGTGCTCAGATCTGCTCTGAGCTAAAACAGAATGGCATTAATTATACTGATCCCAAGGATATTGCCAATATCCTGGCAGATCGATTCACTGCCAACTTCACCCCCCTCTCACCCCCTAAATGGCCAATCTCAATACCGGAAGATTACCAAATTCCGGTAATACCAGCCACACAGGTAAAAGACGCACTCTCCAAAGCTAAGAATACAGCATCCATGGGATCAGATGACATCCCAGGCTGTGTATTACATGAACTACAATATGAATTGGCACCTCACCTAAGTGTCATGTTTAATCATAGCCTCACCTCAGGTTTTGTGCCCACTGAGTGGCGCAGAGCTACAGTTATCCCACTCCACAAGGGGGGATCCACCCTGGATCCCAGAAACTACCGTCCCATCAGTCTGACAAGCCTTATCTGCAAGGCCATGGAGCGTATTATCATGGAACTTATAAACAAAGACATTGGCAACCTTCAAACACTGGACCCCACCCAGTTTGGGTTTGTGAAGGGCCAATCTTGTCTCCTGAACCTGACTGACTTCTTCAAATCAGTCTCCAGAGCCATGGACAAGGGTAAGGTGGTCCACACAGCCTATCTAGACCTTGCCAAGGCCTTTGACACCATCCTCCACTCTGGAATCATAGATAAACTTATTAAGCTGGGCATTAATCCCTACGTCACCCAATGGGTTGCTAACTGGCTTACTGATAGAACCCACACTGTAAAAGTAGCCTACTCCAAATCCAGCTCCAGACAAGTGACAAGTGGAGTACCTCAGGGTTCAGTCGTGGGGCCGCTCTTGTTTGGCATCTACTTCTCTGAAGTACAGGCCAACACTAAGGGACTCTGGCTAACAAAGTTCGCAGATGACTGCAAACTGGGAGCCATTATTGAATCCCCAAATGATGTGGATATTTTACAAAAGGGCCTTACAGAAACAGATGCTTGGTGCCAGAGCCATGGGCTCAAGCTCAATGCCAAGAAATGTATAGTTATCCCCTTTGGGAAAAAACATGTATCCATGAATTACCATATAGGTGGCAGTACACTAAACACCGAAAGTGTGATAAGAGACTTAGGGACACAGGTGGACAGTGGTCTCACCTTTGATAACCACATCACCACAACAGTCAGGAAATCCTTCTATGTGGCACACCTCATACTAAGGGCTTTTCAACCAGAAAAAAGGAGGTCATTGTCCCACTGTACTCATCCCTCATTAGACCCATTATAGAATACAATGCCCCGTTTGGTATGTACCTCTCAAGACATCTGCAACAACTGGAAAGGCCGCAGAAATACCTCATTAAAAGAATCACAGGCCTAAAGCAGATGCCATATGCTGACCGCCTTAAAAATCTCCAGCTATACTCTGTTGCATATTGTCTACTCAGAGGCAATCTCTGCTTAACATACAAGGCCATGTCAAACCCAGAGCTGTTGGACATGCTACACTTAAAGAAATCCCAATCCCTCAGAGCCACACGCTCCAGGGATCTAAATCTTGTCATCACAATAAACAAAACATGCTGGAGGGATAGGTTCCTGACCCAGAGACTCCCCAGACTCTGGAATAGATTGCCCATACATGTCAAGCAGAGTGTCTCTTTGGCCCTCTTCAAAAGGAACCTTGACGATTGGATGGGAGAAAGGAAATTCACCCCGGGGATCATGTCAGTCACCCTGCTAGACAGGAGTCTAGGGAAGTAAATAGTGTGGGAAGAAATAGCCAGGGAATTGTTATGGCTAGGCTTGTATAGGCCCTAGGGCTGATAGCCTAGTACCAACCTATGAACCTATGAACCTATGAACTACAATAGACTCCTACATTGGGTGTGTCATCATATGTGAATATCTGTCTTGGCACAAACAGGAGTAGGTCACTATTACTACTATCCTATTTGCATCCAAAACCTTTGTATATTTGGCACACTGTTGAATATGACATATGTAATCAAGTGAGGAAAACTGATAGCCCTTTTCTATTGCTGTATCTCTACATGCTATACTCCCACATATGTGATCCTGACATGTATTCTCATTTATTTCTATTTCAGGGGATATCATGCATGCAAGACACCGGACACCTTTCACTGAGGCAGAAAGCAACCTCATTATCGAGGCCTTGTGACAACACTACCAAGTCCTGCTGTCCAGAGGGAGGGCAAATAAGCAAGGGCATGCAGCCTTGTGGGATGAACTGGTGCATAACATTAATGCCATTGGTCACCAGAATCACACATATGAGCAGGTGTGACACCGTGATACAGATATGATCAACTCAGTGCACAGATGTGCAACGGACATGGCCAGGGATCGTCAGGTCACTGGTAGTGGGCCTCCAACAGAACAACCTCTGTCAGCCACAGAAGAGTTCCTGGTGAACCTTGCAACACAGGACAGCTCCCAGGCATCCATCAATCAACATGTTGTGGATGTGGGTACCACCGTTTCCACTCAGGAGTAGAGTCCAGGTATGCTTAGTTGGATCAGCATTGGAATACTGTAGCATTCAGCATGTCAGGGTGTACATAGTTTTATGTGGGGCTCAAGTGTTTTATGGGGGAAGAGGTTAGCTGCAGTTTTAAGCTCATGCACAGATTGAGACCCACATACCTGTTAACATAGCAGCTACTGTAAATGTGAGATATTTGGATGTATTACCCCTGTTATACTATAACATGCACTGCTGTTTACATTACCTGTCCCTCAATCTTTTTCAGGACCACCAGGAATAGGAAGAGGCCATGCTCCTGCTACTAGTAAGCACAAAACTGTCTTGTCAGAGATATAGATTTAGTTCAATGTATTCACTAAAGTGTCATCCCAGGCCTGCTGGCTGGATTGATGTACTGTCTGCATAATTGCCAAATGTACAGATATTCCCTGACCAAGCACAGTTTAGACTCATACCTATGCCTTGTAGGTGTGCCCACAGTGAGTGATTTGACAGTATTGTCAGCACATCACAGATTGCCATAACAACTGTCAACTGTGCAGATTTTTGCAGAATGTCAATAGTGTACATGATTTATCTTTTGTTCATGAAATTCTTGTTTAAAGAACTTTTATTTCCAAATAATTACAGATTTGGGCTAGAAAATAATGTCCTCATATCCTACTGTATGAGGTTGTGGGTGTAGCTGTGTAGTAGTGACAGCAATGTATACAGCTTAACATATATTGCAACATAGTACTGCAGAGCATAGTAGTGTAGGTATTAATGTAATGCTTTCCCTTTTTTGTCACAGGTGACCAGGAAAGTTGGTCTTTGTCCCCTTCACATCCTGATGTCAGTGTCTCTTTAGACTCTGATGATGATGTTGGTCAAAGTGAGGCACAGCTGGGGATTACAGGGACTGAATTTGACACAGAGGTTGACATCCCTCATCTACCCTCATTATAACCATACACAGCCAGTATGCCTAAACATACCCAGTCTCCTGTGGCCACAGATATTGGACAGTTGGAGGGTGGGGACATTGAACAGGGAAGTGTGGCTACTGTGGCTGCAGTGACTGTCGACACTGTCATAGTCAAACAGCTGGCAAGGTTCCACTCAGGCAGATTGATAGGTGTGCTCATAAGAGGCCTGCTGTCCCTCCCCCACCTGTTGCAGCTGTCTCATCACATGCCACTCGGCATATGTTAAGGGCCGTCATTGAGGCACAGGCACATTCAGAAAGGAACTACCAATGAATGCTCAGGGTTATGGATGCAGCAAAGTCTGAGATTTGTGACTGCCTCCACCATGTTGCTCATACCTTGGAATGGTTGACTGACTCAGTGGCAGGATATTGGTCTGAGACAGATCACACACTATCTGCTTTGGAAAGCACATTGTCTGTGATGGAATGTCTGGTTGGAGTTGAGCGTCAGCCTCATGAACGTAGATCAGCAACTACATCTGCTGAGAGTCAATGTGGCTGTGCAAAATCACAATCCCAATGTGGCAGTACATCCAGCACTCCAGAGGGGAGACTGATGTCCACACCAGGACATGTTCCCAGCAGACAGCAGTACCCTCAGGAGTAGCATAGCATCTGACTTTGGGCGTGGAGGTGCCAGTGCAACTCCTAGAAGAGGCAGTTCACATGTTTGGGGGTGGAGACAAACTGTCAGCTCTACTATGCATGGCTCACAGCTGACCAACATACAGACATGTAGGGCTAGCACTGAGCTTGGCTGTGTTCAGGCAGACAGTGATACACCACTGCCACATTCAGGCCACCTACAGACACACATGCCACATTTCCATGATTCATCTTGCTTGCTTCCATTTCTGATTCACACACATGCTTGCCAACCTATTGGGTCAGCCTAGGTATCCTGCACCTCCCCACAACACCCTGTGCAAGTGATGATACCTCTGCCACATCTCTATCATCTTTCTCATGGATGCAGAGAAATAAAGCTATCTGTCTGATGCATAAGGTGGCTATCTACATTAATACAAATGTGTTTCATCCATTGTTGCTTTTGACATACCAGTTTTACTGGTCATGTACAGATAGTGTATGCTGCCATTTATAATGAGTATACCAAAATAATGTGTTTACGTTACGATGGATGCTGTTGTAATGGCTATGTAGCCACACAATGACAGGTGTTTCATGGAAATGTTTATGGTTCACTTTCAGGATTGTGTAGGACACACCTATGGTTAAACATCTACAATCAATCCATCAATGTCAGACCACAGGATTGAATGTCAGCACAGAAGAAAAATGTCATCAGAAAGGTAAAACAGTATAGGTTTATAGGTTCATATGTGTTTAATAGGCTAACAAGCACAAGGGCTTATTTAAATCTAACCATGCATCCCTAAACTCTGTCAAAGTCTGATACCCTTGATAAGTGTAAGCAGGGTTTTGGGAGTTGAAACAACCACAAGTTGGGGCATAAGAGATGAACCATCTACAGTTTCCCTGTGTCCATTAGAGACATTGGTCATAAACCACATATGATTGTCCTGTTCCCCATCCAATTGCGAACTTGCACTTGATTTGCATTAAGATGGAACTCTGCTTCACATGGAGGGGGAGCCTGTTCCATATAAGTTATAGTCTCTGTCTGTCTCTCCAGCATGTCCTATTTATACCACAGGCAAGGTGTAAGTCTGAAGAACAGGTAATTCTGGTGCTAGTTATTTCATGGATATGCAGGAGGTCCACAGTGGGGTCTGACACCTCCCTGTATGGCAGGCATACAGCTCCCCTCCAAAGCATGTAGGAGACAGACTACATAGATAGGGCCTTGACATGATCTGCATAGGACATGTTACGTACACCATGTAGTGGTTTAGGGAGGAACCTCTGTGAATGTTACAGTTGTCGGATAGGCCTGGTTTGTTACAGACCAAAGGTGGCATTGCATTTAATGATAGGTCTGATGAATGATGAATGCAGTGGAACAATGGCTTCCTTGAATTTACATGCCATGCCTTTGTTTATAGGTTGCCCAGCAAATAATTATTTCCCCAGAATTACAGACACGTGACAGTCAAATGCTAGATCACTATCTATGTGTCCATAAGTCCCTGACTACTGGGTCACTGTTAGAGGTATGCTGTCAATACGATAGTTACCAGGGTAGATGACTTCATGAAGGATAGTATTGGGCATTTCTTGGCATTTACTGTTAGTCCATGGCTCTGACAACAACTGTACACCTGTGTCAGACCCTCCTGGATAACATTTGTGTCAGTGTGGGATACAATGGCAGCTCCTAATTTGCAATCATCAGCAAATTTAGTCAGCCAGAGACCACTGACAGTAGCCATGACTGCAGAGAAGTAAATGCCTAAAAGGAGCAATCTAATGAATGATTTGTGAGAGAGTCCACTGGTGACTGGCCTCATTGTAGAGGTGGACTCCCCAATGCTAACTTCCTGGATCCTGTCTGTCAGGCCCTTGGCTATCCACCAGTTGATATACTAGTTTGCACCTAACCTCTTGAGTTTGTCAACAATGCCTGATGGGGTTATATGTCAAATGCCTTGTCAGGACATGGTAGGTGGAGTGAATCATTTTCCCTCATCCATTGCTTTGGTTATCTTCAAAATAGGTCCACTAATTAGCATAGGCATGATCGTCCCTTGACAAAACCAAACTGGGTTTGCTCCAGTGTCTGTAGGTGGACTACATCTCTATTGATCTTTTCCAGGATTATTTTGTTAATGGCTTTACATACTCTACTGAGAATACCATGTCTGTAATCTCCAGGGTCTGTAGACAGCTCACCTTTGTGCAGAGAGATGACTGTTGCTGTTTGGTGCTGCAATTAAATACCAATTGCAGAAGCCCTAAAAGGTCATGTTTCAGGCCTTATAGAAGGATGCTCAGGATTAAATTGAAGAGAATATTCCAGAGGAAGATGTATAGAACTTTCTATAGAATGCCCACAGGAAATGGAGAACAAAAAATGTGCTCTCAGTTTTGAAGAAAATGAGCTAAGAGAAGAGTCACTTGATTTAATAGAGATAGACATATTAAGATTAATGAAAGAAATAGACTGCAGAAGGTCGATAAAACCCAAAAAGTCAGAAGTTTGATAAAACAAATGAACACAGTACATAGGACTGTCCATAGAGATCCACGTGATATAATAGAAGTAAACGGATATATTACTGTGCAGCTAAATTAATATCAGATAAAATTCTAACAGAAGAACACAGGGTAGTAAGGGAAAGGAAGGGGAGAAACCAAATACCATCATGGAAGTATCAAATAGGGAAAACTATAAAGCAATTAAGACAAGAACTGTCACTGTTTGAATAGTATAGAAGAGGGAACAGATCAGCAAAACTACTCATAAAGACAGATGTGACATGTAAAAGCAATGTGCAGTATTATAATGGATCAGGATTTACTTAGAAGATACACAGATAAATATAAAGAAAAAATACAAAATAAGCAATTTATTGATGACCCAAAAAAGATTTATAGAGGACTGGGAAACAAGGTAAAAGGAATTAAAAGATCACCAAAAAAGCATTAATAGATACATTTTGGAGAAGTATTTATAAAGATCCAGTGGCACATAACAAAGATGCTAAATTGATAGAAAAATTAAAAGAAAGAATAAGAAGTTCAAAGGCACAGGATATGAAATGGGATGAAGTAACAGCCAGAGATAGTATCGTAGGTTCATAAATTCATAAGGTGGTGCTAGGCTATCGGCCCTAGGGCCTATACAGTCATAACAATTCCCTGGATATTTCTTCCTACAATATTTACTTCCCTAGACCTCTGTCTAGCAGGGCGACTGACATGAACCCTAGGGTGATAGGTTCATAGGTTGGTGCTAGGCTGCCGGCCCTAGGGCCTATACAAGCCTAGCCAGAAACTGAAACAAAGTTAAGAAAAGCTTCTAACTGGAAGGCCCAGATGCAGTACCTAACTTCTCGTTAAAGGTATTAACACTTTTGCATGAAGATTTAGCCATGAGTATGAACAATTTATATGCACACCCCAAACAGACACCAACCAGGCTAACAACAGGAAAAACAATGCTCCTACTTAAGAGTGAAACTGCAAGTTATCCTAAAAATTATAGACCAATAACTTGCCTTCTTACGCCACATAATCTATACACTGGAACTGATGTTGACAGATTTCATAGTCATTTAGAAGAAAACTCAGTCATAGCAATAGAACAAAAGGGCAATAAAAGAAAGTCGTATGGAACAAAGGATCATTTGTTGTTAAATAAAGTCATAGTGGAGAACTGTAAAAAGGTGAAGAATTTAAGCATGGCATGGATTGACTACAAAAAAGCATTTGACAGTATCCCACGTTCATGAATAAAAGAGTGCTTAAAATGTATAAGATACTCTCTACACTGATAAACTTCATCACAGACACCAAGAACCAAACCACTTTATAATAAAGTCACAATAAAGCGCAAATTATTATTCCAAGGATAAAAATGCAAAGGGGGATATTCCAGGGTGACTCTCTGTCACCGCTGCTATTATGTCTTGCCCTTAACCCATTAAGATGTCTGCCTAACAGATTAGGTCATGGCTATAATTTGGCTCCCAGAAAGCAACAAAATGTAAAGACTTCTCATCTTCTCTTTGTCGATGATTTAAAACCGTATAACTCATCAGATGAGGAACTGAAAGCGCAACTTTTTCAGATGCTATAAGAATGTTATTTAGCCTTGATAAATGTGCAAAAGCAACCTTTAAAGTAGCAAAGCTGCAGCACCAAGAAAACATCAGTTTGGGACAGGAATGTGATATAAAAGAACTTGAGCAAGAGGGAGTGTATAAATATTTGGGAATTGATGAAGGATCAAAAATAAACCATGAAAAAATGAATAAATCTCAGTAAGGAAGCTTTTAGAAGGCTTAAATTAATCCTGAAAACAGCATTGACATCTAGGAACAAAATTCAAGGTATAAACCAATTTGCTCTTCTTGTGCTAACTTACAGTTTTAGAATGATTGACTGGCCTCAAAAGGTGTTGGATAGATTAGACATGAAAACAAGAGTGCTTCATGCTCATCAAATGATTTACAGAAATCAGTTCTTACCAAGATTACATATTCCCCATTCTGAAGATGGTATGGGCCTATTTGAACTTGATTACATGTATAGATTACAATTGTGGAACTGCATACATATCTGTTGACTTCACAAGACCTAAAAATAGTGAAAGTTTTGAAACATGAGGAGAATAAATATGAGATGACTTCCCTTCTTAGTCTAGCAGAAGCAAATTGACATCAAGCAGCAATGGAAATCAAATCAGAAGTAGATAAAATCAGGCAGCAACTGAATGTGCCAAAAAACAAAAGAAAAAATATAAGGTGAAGTATCAGATAAGAGGGCTAGTAATGTGAAAAATGCATAAATATAGTTGCAAGTATAGAAATCCCCTGCAGAAATGGTTAAGGAGAGGCAAATTTAAACCAAAAGATGAAAGGTTAATATTGGCAGCTCAAGACAGTGGGCTACGTACACGTTGGTTTGCAAAGTCCATTGAACATGTGGGAGAAAAAGACAAATGTTGGTTTTGTAAAACAGAACAGGAAACAGTTGCATACCTTGTTGCTGGTTGTGACATATTAATGGCAGAAGGAATGTATACTGGAAGGCATAATAATGTGGCAAGAGTGCTGCACTGGGAATTGTGCAAACATTCTAATATTGAAGTAGCTGAAAAACACTGGAAACATGAGCCACAAAGCATCATAGAAAATGATGATGTTTATATCACATGAGGTCATCCATTGCCAATTGTTCAAAAGATAGATGTGAGAAAACCAGATGTAGTAGTCCATGAAAAGCAGATAAAAGTAGCATTGGTCATTGAAATTGCTACACCCAGTGACTACAGTGTCTTGTGTACAGAGATACATAAAGTTATAAAATATTAGGATATATGGGTGCTGTTGCTGCTGTAGATACAACCATGTGACTTGACAATATATGTACGTATTCATATACAATGTCATACAGTTTCAAGGTATCCACATGCTGTCTTAGGGAGACATGGTATGACTCACCACTGTCCAGATGTTTGCAGCAAGTACACAGTATATTTGCTTGCATAATGTACCTGGTCCATGACTACTATGGCATAACAATCCACTATATAACTGTGTAAGTTATGGACTTACTGTGCAAGTGCAGCAGTTGACACAACTGTAGTTCATTGCTGACTCTGTCTGATGTTAGCAGTACACAGCCAATACATGAATAGGCACAGAATGTATAATTTGACTGGCATCAATTTTAATATATGTATGTGAGTAGGAGAAAGGTGTTAGTCCCCAGATGATCAGTGACTGTCCTATTTATTGTCTCTTAATTAAAGCCAGGGTGTACAGAGCATGCCTACATCTGCCTACAGGGACATCAGCAGGGAATTTCCCCTCTGAGTTCTGCTATGATTGTGGCTGTGGTGACCTAGGCACTGGTGGGGGACTGTGTATCCCTTCCCTTTGCTGATCTTGCTGCAGCTGTTTCCACAGGATCAGATTGTGTAACATAGCCCATACTGGGAATATCTGTGCACATGTGGTTGGAATATACTACAGAGCTCCACCAGATATATAGACGCACCAGAATCATGTCTTAAGAAACCCAAACACATGCTCTATGATGTTCCTAGTTTGTGCGTGTGCCTCATTATAGTGGTCTTCTCTGGGTGGGTGTGCATTTCTGATGGGTGTCACCATCCATGGTTCCAGGGCATAGCCAGCATCACCCAGTAAATGGCCCTGTGGGATGTCCCCCCTAGCAATCATCCTGTACAGCTGTGATGTGTGCCAGATATGGGAGTTGTAATAACTGCCAGAGCTGACAGCACACACATTCATGATAATCCCTTGGGCATTGCACACAACTTGGCAGTTGATGGAATCATATCCTTTGCACTTAATGTAGATTCTACCCTGCTCAACAGATGGTGCCTTGATGTGTACATGAGTGCAATCTATGGCACCCAGTACTTCAGGGTAGTGTGGTACATTGTAGAACTGTTGCATATTGCTGGCCCTCACCTCAGGGTCAAGGGGAAAAGATATGTGCTCACTGGCATGTGGGATCCCAGCATTCATAAATTGGTGGAGTATCATGGATGCAGATACCTGTGATACCCCCATCATGTTCTCATTTGGTCTTTCAAAAGTACCTGAAGCTTGTATCCTAAGGGCTGCACGTACCTTCGTTTTCACTGGGATGGTTCCCCTCTGTTTGGTCTGGCTCTGAGTTGAAGGAGGCAAAGGTCACTGAGCTGTTGTAATATATCCCTGTCTACCATGTAGTGTTCCACAATCTCCAGATCATGTAGCTCCTGGAAGGTTTCCCTGGGCCCACTATAGTTTTTTTATTGTTTATTGTTTATTGCACTACAGTTATCATAAAATATCCATACTTACCACACTCATGGCACATCCTGGCCAGGTGCCTGGCATGAGACTGCATGTTGCAAGCCCTCTCAGCTACAGCTGTTGGAGGAGAAGCACACCATTATGCATATCAGTTTTTCAAAGATTCAGCTTGTATTTTAGCAAACCAGTGGAAGAACTACTTACATATGTGTGGGGAATGCCCATCCCTGGCATCTTGGATCCAGGTGTCCAAAGTTCCCCTCTTTCATCACTTCAAGTCATCATAGTGGTGACAGCACTGCTCACCAGTGTGGGGGATACCAGTAGCACTGGTAAGATCCCTGACCAACTAATCCCAGGCCTCAGCCTTATATTCTGAGCCTTGGTAATCACCCTGGAACAGCCTACATTCATAATTCTGTACCAGGAGCCCAGCAAACACTCTGGACTCCTGCACACCCCACCTCTGCACCCGAAAGTTTGCACCTTCTCCAACACTGCTTGGCATACCTACAATTAGTAAGACTCCAACAAATGTTGCAGAATTCCCACCTATTGGCTTTAATATAGGCTGTTTTCCCACCCTTACACATCATAATGCAACATTCAAAGAAGTGCTGCATTGCTTAGCATCACGCAAACCCGCTTAGCATTGCACAAACTCGCACAACCGTGTTTGAGTGAAGCTTTGCAATGTTCAAACAGTAGTAGTCATTAACCATACAGCTCTTCCAGATGTAGCAAATTTGTTTTTAAATTAAGCAAAACATTTACTTACATTACAAAAAAGGTATGACTGCTAGGGACACATTCCTCAGGATTCACAAAGCAGTTTTTTTTCCATGCAGGAACAGTGTAGCCACTCCTGCATGGAAAATGGCTGCTTTGTGATCGAGGTACATGCTGTTTTAACATACACGAGCAGCCCTACACTGGTCCAGCACAGAAAGCCATGCTGGATGTTAATCAGCTCATTTGCTGGTGAAAACCATGCAAATTAACTGGATTAGTGATCCAGCAATGTGGCGTGTCTCCGTGTCGGAACAGTGTAAGTTGCAGAAATATATTCAGTTACCATCTGAATACATTTCTGCAAAGTACATAACGGAGGCATGTCAGCGCTCCAGAAAGCATGAATTAAACAGGTTATGCATGTCAATGGCCAAATGTGGCCATTAGCATGCAAAACCATTTCAAAATAAAGAAGAATAAACATTAAGTTTTGTTGGTCAATCTCAGTCATTGAGGGAAGGGGAAGTGGTACGCTAGTGGGAAGGGGAGAATATACAGAAATGGGGGGACTCCATTAGAACAACATTCTGCATTTTGCCATTATAGTCAATGGCATACAGAAAGTAAACACTGGCAGGGAACAGTGGTTGCTAAGGGGGAAAGCTCATGAATACTGCAGTAACTAGGCTTAAGGCAGTGGGGAATGTTAATGAGGGGACTTATACTGAATCACAACTTTTTAAGGAATTATTCTAAGTGTCAGACTGCACTTAACTGTGTAGGTGCTCTAACATGATCATGTAGGCAGGAGGAGCAAGGAACATAAAAAGTAGGTGTGTCATGCTTGCTGTAAGCACATTGGAGCTCTGTTGGCTGGTTTCTGCTTAGCTAAGCACAGCTAAGCAAGGGGTCATGTCTGAGGCTGTTTACTCTTAATTCCATGAACTGAGGAGCATGTTCACGTGAAGGGGAGGGACATTTCTTACTGTTTACACTACCTACAGGCTGAAAGAGGAAGATATAAGGAAAAGGCAAAGGAAGTAGCAGAACAAGGGAAACACACTACAAATCAGCAATATGGGAGTTTGCAACCCACAATGAGCCAATTAAAGCACTCAATAATACAGGTGGCTGCATAGCTGAAAATGGGAGGAGAGTTAAATAAAAAACAAGGGGCAGCAGAACAAAATAAAGGAGAAATTAATTAGAAATCACTACTATGGGAGTGTTGCAAGTCAGAATGGGCCATGCCGATATAATACAGCTGGCAGGTAGCTGTATAGCTGAAAATGGGAGGAGATGTTAGTGACAATCAATTACAAGAAGGGCAACAGCAGAATAAAGGCAATCATGCACAAATTACCACTAATGTCTGTAACACTCACAGTGACCAAAGCACAGCCATGAGTAATATAACTGGCAGCTGGAATGCATCATAGTCAGCCAATCATACAGGCAGAATCAGCAGCACAACAGTATAAAGTATGGAAACCCCTTACAGTCTGGTTTTCCACAAACTCTGCACCATTGGTGTATACATGTAAGGGAATTTTAACTTGGAAAATGTTAGGGGCTGCCATTGCTATGATCCATCAGTATGTGCTAGAGGCTGACGGCGGAGAGGAGGATAATGCTGACAACTGCCCCAGACCAAGGAAGAGGAGAAGAGTGTACAGACCCTGGGTAACCTATCAGGAGCTACATGATCTGGAGATAGTAGAGTGCTACAGGGTGGACAGGGACATACTTCAGCAAATCACTGAGCTGTGCCGACCTCGACTCAGGCCGAGAACCAACAGAAGGGAACCCATCCCAGTGGATACAAAGGTATGTGTAGCCTTAACAATTCTAGATACAGGTACTTTCCAAACACCTACTGGGAACATCATGGGGGGTCTCACAGGCATCTGCATGCAGGGTACTCCAGCAGTTCCTGGATGCTATGCCGGTGAGCACATTTACTTCCTCAACACCTGTAAGCAGAGGACCAAAAATATGTGTCTCTTCCGCCATGTAGAAGAATACTCAGAGGTACCGGGTGCCATAGACTGCATGCACATCCACCTCAAAGCACCACCCGGTGAACAGGGTAGGGTCTACATTAACAGCAAGGGATTCCCCTCCAACAGCTGTCAGGTCATGTGCAATATAATGAATGTGTGTGCTGGCAGCCCTGGAAGCTATCATGACTCCCATGTCTGGCATTCATCACAGCTGTACCAGGCATTTGCCAGTGGGGCATCCCATATGGCCATCTGGTGGGGGATGCTGGCTATGCACTGGAGCCAAGGATGATGGCACCCATCAGAAATGCACACACATCCACACAAGAATGCCATAATGAGGCACACGCACAAACCAGGATCATTATAGAAAGTATGTTCGGGATGCCCAAGTCACGGTTCCACTGCCATGACATATCTGGTGGGGCCTTGCAGTACTCTCCAGCCACATGTGCACATATGTTCATAGTATGTGCCATGCTACACAATATGATCCTGCAGAAACAGCTGCAGCAGTAACAGCAAGGGGAAGGGCCACACAGTGCCCTACCATTGCCAAATCCCCACAGGCACAGAGGGACTCATAGTAGGAGGCACCTGAGCCTGCCCTGATAGACAGATGGAGGCATGCCCAGTATGCTCACGCCTTGGCAAGGAGGCAACACATAGCACACACACTGACACTGTAGGGACCCCAGAGACTGAGACCTTTGTCTGACCTGCATTAACAGTAAAATGGATGACACACACATCACATTACCTGTAACTTACCATGTATAGGCAGTGTACTCTGTGCATCCAACATAGTTGGCCCTCAAGCACCGTCCTCAAAACTGCTGCAAGCACAAGGAGTCTTCTTAACAGTAAAGGAATGGAATAGTATGTTCTGCTAGCATATCTATGGTAATACTGCATGCATGCAAGTGGCCCACTGGGATAGCAGCACACAACTGACAGCTATGTGGGACACCAGGAAATGTCAGGCCAAAACTGTTCTCCACACACTATGCAGTAGTCCCCAAGGTGGCAACTCCAACTGCAGTATATGTGTTGGGACAACTAACTAGGGGGTCATAGGCCACAGGCATGGATGTCATGGTGGGGGTCCCATAACCACCCCTCATACGTACACAGCATGTCAGCTGTAGAAAACCACAGAGAAATGTCTGGTAAAGGCACATAAATGGTGGCAATGTTGAATTAACCCCCTACAGACTCACACAGTCATAGCACAGCAGGACCCACAGTTACAGGAAGGCTATGAAGGGTAAGAAGTCTGAAACGCAAATGTATGCTAGTACAATCTGACCTGGGCTCTGTACTGATATGCCTCCAGTCCCCAAGACAGGGCACTATAGTATGGGAAACAGAACCAAAATGTAAAGCAAATATCAGCACAGTCTGTGCAAATGTGTACAGTTGACAGGTGTGCCCCCCCCCATATACCCACACAAATGCAGTAACATATATGTTTGCATGGAAATAGCAGCATAGCACACATTGGCAGGGCTGTACCAATACACATGAAAACATGTTACCTGGCCACAATATGCATTGGTCAATGAGCTATGTGTATGTGTGGTTAATACTGTCTGGATCTGGCCAGCACGTTCTCCTGGCAGTTGTCTTGTACTGCCCTAGGTACAGTGCTGCCTTTGACAATGCCATGTGCAGATAACTGCAGTACCAACTGTTATGCATGTCAATGACACAAACTGCTCTGCCACTGACATACCTGGAAGTCAAAGTGCTATGTGGAATATACTAAACATATGAGTGACATCTTGAAGGATGTGCAGCAGAGGTGCCAGGGCTTTTGTGAATATAAGTGCTTTGTGGTACTGTTTCCAGTGATCATTCTCAATAATCCTTTATGCTTTTACAAATAATAGACATGGCTGCACACTTGACTGCACTCTGTACCCACACCCATAACTCCCAACCTCTGACAGCAAGATGTCTGTACAAGGGCAGAAATAAAAGTGGAACAAAGGCACAATGATAGGCATGTGTAGTAAATATTGCCCTCATATACTGAGAAAGTTGGTAGGGTGAGGGGTTTGCAGTAGCAGAAATGGTCTGAAGGTTATGCATTCTGAAACAGGAATGTCTGTATTATCGTGTAACATCACATTTCAATCATATGTAACTAACTTGCCATAAAAACACATGTTTACGTAGAAAGGTTGAAACTTCTAGCCAAACACCTGGACAACCTGCCCAAAAATGTACAGATCAGAGGTATGTGCACACAAGGATATGACTTCACAGGTTAGAAAGATACCACACAAGCAGGAGATCTCCAGCCAGTATATCACCAGGTTGCTGGACTGTTTACACAGCTGTGTGCCATTACTACACTGCCTGTAGCCACACCTAACAAATGGCCTTGTTGGGCAAGAATTTACATAGCTGCCCTCATAATATTGGTCTATGTATTATACAACTAGTAGTCCTCTTGTAAAGCACCGTGATGATCTGAGGATGTCTGGCACTAGGTATTGACACAATACATCGCAGTTTCAGACTACGGATATGTCAGAAAATGTCTGCTAAACAAAACAAGTACCCTGATGAAACTCCTGTGTACTCCTGAGAGGCATGGTTGTAACACACAAAACCCTGGATTGCTGTACACCTATCTCTGGATGGAGTCCCACACTAACTATAGAAGGTCACACCAGGCATGCTCCTACTCTTAGGGAATCACAGGACATGGTGGAACCCACATCAGAATATATGACTGTATTGTGTATATCTGTCCATGCATATACAGACAGCTATGTACACCTCAACTGTCCACACACAAACACATCAGACAGGATTACCCTCAGCTAGCTGTAGGTGGCCCATATGTGATATAGCTGCATCTGTTGTGTCAAATACACACACATCTATATATGGGTAGCAGATAACATATATCAAGCATACACACACATAGATGTGGGAAACTGAGAGACAGACAGTGATACAGAGAGAGACACAGGGGGACACAGAGTGAGTCACACACACAGATACCTTGAATGGCATACAGTGATGTCCTGCTGTGAACAGTGGCATACCAGTTGTAAACAGCTGTATGTGCTAGCATAAAAGGTGAACCCCATTGTGTAACAGAACTGAGGTTGAGTTTATAATATCACATCATCTGCCTGTGTGTGTGTGTGTGTGTGTGTGTGTGTGTGTGTGTGTGTGTGTGTGTGTGTGTGTGTGTGTGTGTCCATAGGTCTAAGTATTAGGAGACTCTTCCAACTCAGTACACTTCCCATTGCCCTATTTCACAAGATCTGCTGCTGTCATTCACCTTGGAAGTACTATTGGGCAGTGATTACCCCTATAAGCTTTGTAGTGTGTGTGATAGCTGCGTAACACTATAGTGCAACTAACTAGATACATAGGGGATTTTATTCTCAATACTGGCAACTGTGTCTGTGACAGTTGTATATGTGAGAATGGGGTTGTGTGTGTTTGTTTTGTTGTAGATGAAACAGTTTTAGGCCATTCCCACCAACAACACTTCCCAGTGGCCCAGTTTATCAGTCCTGCTAATGTCATTCCCTTTATTGTTAACTTTGGCCAGCTGTCAGCCCAGTAATCTCTGTTGCAAGTGTGATAAGTGTGTAACATTGTAATACAAATCCCTAAGTAGACAGGGGTTCTAATCCTAGATCTGGCAAATGAGTGTATGTGTATATACTTGTAAGAAGAAGTATTGTGATAAGTCTCACACCCACTAGCCTACTTTATCAAGCCTGCTGATGTCATTCCCCTTAACAGCACCTTTGGCCAGTTGTCAACCCAGCAAGCTCTGTAGCACTTGTGATAACTGCATAACACTATAGTACAAAGAAATGTATATAGGCAGGGGTCCTATTCTCAGATGTGGTAAATGTGTGTGTGAGTTTGTAAGATGTGGTATTTTGACAAGTCTCACACCCACTGTCCTATTTTACAAGCTTGCTGATGTCATTCCCCTTATCAGCACCTTTGCCAAGTTGGCAAACTGGCAAGGTCTGTAGTGTGTGTGACAACTGTGTAACACTATAGTACAAAAAATCTAGATAGGCAGGTGTTCTATTCTCAGATCTGGCAAATGTGTGTGTGGGGTATAAGTTTGTGTGTATGTTTGTATATAGTATTTTGATAAGTTACCCACCCACTGGCCTACTTTATCAGTCATGCTGATGTCACCCCTCTTATAGGTACATAGGCAAACCTCTAAACTGTACAGATTTTTTCAGAATCTCCAGAAGTTTGCCTCATATTGTTGGGCTATTTTAAAAATATATATGTTTTTCTGCCAAATTAGTGGCAAATCAGTAAAGATTGAAGTTAGAAAATAATGACAGACATTTGACTGTCAGATTTAATAACCTGCAGACAATTATTGCTGATGCAAAACCTGTTATTCTATACACTTTCTAAGTTTGTAGAGCAATATTTAGAAATTGTCCCTATTTCTGAGCCTTTTTCCACTTTTATTTATGGCTTTGTCCAGATGTCTTGCTCTAAGAGATTGAGAGGTATGCACATAGGTGTCTACTAGGCCATTGTGCCACCTGATGTTAGTTACCAGTGCCTCTATCAAGGAAAGACCCTGTAGTGATCCCTGGGTAAACTATCTATTACCCATTCCCTCATCAAGATCTCTCTGCCTGATGATGCACTCCATAGCTGTACGTATCACACAAGTAAGGCTAATGGATTTATAATTCCCAGGTTCTGTAGCTCCCACACCTTTATAGAGAGGGATGACTGTAACAGTCTGCCATTTGGGAAGGACAAATCCTGAGGTGAGGCTGTGACTGAACAGCGCACACAGATGTGTTGCCAGATTTCTCTGTAGTTCATGTAGAACACAGCCTGGGATTATTTGGGGTCCCATGGAAGCTGTATTCTCACCTGTGGACAATGCTCGTGTAACCTGGAAGGAGTACACCTGGGTGCCTGGCATTCCTCTGCCATTCAGACTGCTTCTCTAGGGGGAGACAGGGGTAAAGCCGGCACTGAATGTGTTGGCAAGAATGTTGGCAATATGTGTTTTCACAGTATAGGAGGTAGCATTGTGCAATACCTCAAAGTACATTTGGGTATTGGTGTGGAGGTTCCTGATATGACTATCAAATGGTTTGTGATCGTTGTCAGTGTCTGCTGCAATTCTGCCATCCTAGGCAGCTGTAGATGATTCCATGAAGGATCTCAAGTTGTTGGTGAGGTTAATAAGGGTGTTTTACCACTCTTGGGACTCCACCTTTTTCTGCAACAGTTTCTTCCTTCTGTTGTACAGGTTATTAATGGCAGGGGACAACCTGATTGGCCTCCAGTGTTTGGAGGTGTGTGTCAGGGTTCTGTGGGGTATGGCTATTCCATGCATTTATGTACTTGTCTGTACAGTGCAACTGTGTATGATTTTGCAGTCATGCATGTATTTTCCATTGGCATGATTGCTGTGAAGTTAGCCACCTCTGTTCTTATGAGTCCAAACTCAGCTGTGGAGAAGCTGTCCAAGGTGGTTACCTTTGCCGGGGTTAAGTGTGAGAACTGGATTTCCATGGTATCACTCTATGTTCAATCTGACCAGGTAGGAATTGACTACTCTTGTCAAGCAACAGTCCCATATGTTAGTAATCAACCCAGGTCAAGAATCGTGCTTCCTCTACTGGGTGTCAGTATGAGCTGGCCCATGGCATTGGAACTTATGCATACCAGGGAGTGTTGGGCCAGTGTATTGGTGCATGAGTATATTTCCCACTTGATGGAGGGGTAGCTAAACTTTCCTAGTATGTGAGTGTTGGGTTGGACCGTGATAGATTCCAGGGTGTTGAGGAATGTGGATTGAGAGTCTAAGGACATAGATGTGGACCTATAGCAGGCTATGACCTGGATTGCACTGCTACCCAATGTCAGTTGTAGCAGACGTATGTCAATTGCATTATACTGGGATACTACTCTGGATGTATGCAAATCCATTATCAGTATGGAGACACCACTGCCATTGCAGCTGTGGCCCATGTTTTGGGGCTGACAGGTGTAGAATGAGTTGTAGGCTGATTGTGCAGGGATGCTGTCTGATGTCATAAAACAGGTCTCCAGTACAGCACAAATGGCAATGTTCACCATTTTGAGGAGTGCTGTGAGTGGCTGTATCTCGGAATGTAGATGTCTAGTGTTGAGCAGCATGACCCTCTGACTGCATATATGTATAGCTGTTATGGTGATAATGTGATTTGGGCCACCACTGTAAAATCCACTATAGGGGTGGAAAGACACTTAACCAGTACCTGGAAACCCAGGGGTGACAGATGCAGACCATCTGTGGCAAGCCATTGCAGTCTGTCAATCTTGTCATCCCAAGCAGACTATTACTGGTTCCCATGATAGTGACACCAGACACATAAGCCAATTGTTGAAGGAAATAATGTGTTGTTTGTACTGCAGTATCATTCAGGGTGACAGTAGTATACTGCTCAGGGCAACTGCCATACCTGCCTGGCCCACATAATCTGAGAGCTGCACCACGTCTCATTTCATAGATCATGGATGTGCATCTCAGGTCATCCACACACACAGGGACAATGACAGAGTGATACTTGTAGTTGTTGTGGAGTGACCTGGCTGGGTGTATTATGTGCTGGATTCTGGCATCTGATAGAAAGCTGACAGTTACCTCATCCATGTTCAGACTAATGAGTGGCACATCCAGGTGCCTCACAATTGAGTCACATATGATGACTGTATCAGGCAAGGTGTTTAGCCTTTGGGGCTTAGGTTGAGGGGCACACTGTGTAGGTGAGATATGTGTCCTGTGGTTTGTGCTGTGTTGTGATGGTCGAGTGGGTGTCTGTCCCGGTGGTCTCCAATATTTGGACAAATGTCTATTGAGTGTCACTGTGAAGGTGGGTGTGTGGTTATTGTCTGTATGTCAAAGCTGTGATACTGTGTGGTCTGGAGTGGTATGTGTTCCATGTAGTGTGTTGCAGGTGTTGACCCTTCTCCTCTTGACCAGCTAGTGCAGTCTTCATTGGAGAATGCATATCTTCCAGTATGGCGATATAAGGGTATCTCTCACAAGTCTGAGTGTTGGGAGTTTAGAGGAGAGGGTTGTCTGTGTACATGAGGCAGTTTCAACAGTGACTCAGAATGCCCAAGTGCACCAGGTTAATGGGCAAAAGCACAGAGAACTGCATTTTAATCATGCCAAGAGGATGATCATAACTACTATGTACTGAAGCTACTTCTGTGAGGAATGACTACTGCTAGTGGCTCTCAGATGTGATAGAATACTTGATAAATAAACCTGTCAAAATGCAAAGCTATTAGGCTATTTGAAGTGCAGGAAATAAACAACTAGCAAGATCTAAGGGAAAGACCGAAACCAGACTTACTGGCACCTGTAACAGTTCACCTCAGCTGTGCAGTTATCAGCACCTTTGGCCAGTTGTTAACCCAGTCAGCTCTGTAGCACATGCAGTAACTGCATAGCACTGTAGTACACATAGCCATATAGACCGGGTTCTATTCTCAATACTGGCAAGTGTGTGAGTATGCAAATCATGTACTGTTTGTGTTATACTATTTTGATTTGTGTACCACCCTGTAATTGTCCATCACCCTACTTTACTAGGCCTGCTGATGTCATTCATCTTAGAAGTTACTTGGGACTAAGAGAACTTATGTAAGTTCTGTGGTGTGTCTGATAACTGTGTAACACTGTGATAGAAGTAACTAGATAGGCAGGAGTTCTAATCTCAGTACTGGTAACTGTATGTGTCTCTTTGGGCAAAGATCATATCTTGTTTGGCTGAGAGCATTTTGATTGGTTTACCTTCCATGTCTGTTTATCACCTCTCGATGGCATTATATAGCATGGAAATGGCATCTGCCTCACATGCAGCATGTTAAAGCATTGTGCAGGCCATTCCAGTCCTCTGTACAGATGTCTATGGAATAGCCAGATGTTTAGGTTCATAGGTTCATAGGTGTGTACTAGGCTAATGGCCCTAGAGCCTTTACAAGCCTAGCCAGAGGATTACTCTGGCATTGGGCCACCTGACATTATTTCCCAGTGCCTCTATGGAGTGGAGCCACTGCAGTGATCCCCGGGGTGAATTCTCTATTTCCCATCCATTCATCAAGATTTCTCTTGAAGAGGGCCAGTGAGGTGCTTTGTTTGACATGTAAGGGATGTCTAGTCCATAACATGGGCAGTCCCTAGGTTATGAACCCATCCCTCTGGCATGTTTTGTTGCTTGTGGTAATGAGATTGAGGTCTCTGGAGCATGTGGTGTGGAGGGATTGGGATATCTCTGGATGTAGCATTTCTAACAGAGCTGGGTCAGACATGGCTTTGTAAGTAAAGCAGAGATTGCCTCTAAGTAGGTGATATGAGACAGGGAATAGTTGGAGTGTTTTGAGTCTGTTCATAAAGGACAACTGTTTAAGGCCTAGGATAATCTTTGTGAAGTACATTTGTGGCCTCTCCAGTTGTTGCAGGTGTCCATTGAGGTACATGCCAAATGGGGCACTGTACTCAATGATTGGCCTAATGAGGGATGAGTAGAGGGAGACAATGACCCCCTACTTCCTGGATGCAAAACCATTAGTAATCAGATGTGCCACATAGAAGGACTGTCTGACCACAGTGGCATGTGGTGGTTAAAAGAGCGGTTGCTGTCAACCTGTGTTCACAGATCTCTTATAATCCCTTCTATGTTCAGTGGACTGCCATCAGTGTGGTAATTTATGGGAACCGAGTTTTTCCCAAAGGGGATGCTGACACATATTTGGCAATTGAGCTTCAGGCCATGCTTCTGACAGCATAAGTTGGTTTCAGTGAGGTCTTTCTGCTGGACTTCAACATCACTTGGGTAGTTAATAATAGCTCCCAACATGCAATTGTCTCCAAACTTTGCCAACGCAGAGTACCTTTGTGATGGCCTGGACTTCAGAAAAGTAGATACCAAACAGGAGAGGACCCACTGTGGGACCCCACTCATGACTGGTCAGCAGTCTGACTTGGAGTCAGCTACTTTCACACTGTGGATTCTATCTGTGAGCCAGTCTGCAACCCACCAAGTGATATAGGGGTTGATGCTTACCTTAGTGGGTTTTCTATGATTCCAGAGTGGAGAATGGTATCAAAGGCCTTGACCAGATCAAGGTAGGCTGTATGAACACCTTGACATCATCCACAGCTCTGGTGACTGACTCAAAGAAGTTGACCAGGTTGAGCAGGCTTGATCTGCCCTCCACAAAATCAAACTGTGTGGGATCCAGAGTTTGGACATTCCCTATATCCTTGTTCATGAGGTCCATGATGATGCGTTTCATAGCTTTGCATATCAGACTCATCAGACTAATGGGGTGATAGTTCCCAGGGTCTGTAGTTGCTCCTCCTTTGTGGAGAGGGATGATTGTAACAGTGCACCATTTGTTAGGGATAAAGCCTGAGGAGAGGCTGTGATTGAATAAGACACACAGGTGTGGTGCCAGGTCACTCTGACGTTCATGTAGAACACAGCCAGAGATATTGTCAGGTCCCATAGAAGCTGTATTCCTCACCTTGGACAGTGGAATTTTAACCTGTGCAGCAGTAATGCTGGGTGTCTGGCAATCTACTAGTATTCTGATTGGTCCTTTGGGGGGAGGGGTAAGGTTGGCACTGAATCTGTCGGACATTAAATTGGCAATATCTGTTGGCTCGGTATAGGAGGTACCATGTGCAGTAGCTCAGAGCACATCTGGGTATTGGCATGGAGATTATTTACATAACTGTACAAGGCCTTGTGTTTGTCTTTGCTGTCTGCTGCAATTCTGTTTTCATAGCTAGCTTTAGAGGATTTGATGAGTGATCTCAGCCTTTTGTTGAGGCCGATTGTTCTAGTCTTGGGACTTCAACTTATTCCACATCCATTTATTTGTTCTGTTGTCGAGTTTGTGTATGGCAGGGGACCAGCAATTTGGCTTCCTGTTTTGGAGGGCAGCATGTTAGTTATATTGGGTATGGCGAGATCCATGCATATGTGTATGTGTTTGTACAGTGCATTGGTGTATGATTTGGTGATCATGCAACTATTCTCCATTTGCATGAGTGCCGTGAACTTAACCACCTCTTTTTTAAAGAGTCCAAGCTTAGCTCTGGAGAAGTTTGTCATGGTGGTTACCTTTGCGGGGGGGGGGGATGTGGTTTCCCAAGGTGATTAGTTTATGGTTGGATCTAACCAGGGAGGATTTGACTATTAGTGTAGACCAACAGTTGCCACCTGTAGTTGGGGTAAAAATGAGCTGGTCCAGGGCATTGTAATTAAAGAATTCCAGGAAACATTGGCCAAGTGTATTGGTACATGAGTAGTTTTCCCAGTTAATAGAGGAGTAGTTGTAGTCACCCAGTATGAGACTGTTAGGTTGGACCCTAATATTCTCCTGGGTGCTTAGGAATGAGGAGTGTGAGTCTTGGGACATGCTCAGGGACCTATAGCAGTTTATGACCTGAATCACTGTATTACCCAATGTTAGCTGCACCTGCAGTATCTGGGATGCATTATATTGGACTGCCAGTGTGGAGATGTGTGCATCCTTTATGAGTATGGAAACATCACTGCCTTGGGAGCTTCTGTCCAAGTTCTTGGGCCGAAAAGTGTGGAATGAGGTATAGCCTGGTAGTGCAGGGGTGCTTTCCACTACTTTGAACCAGGTCTCTGTTACAGCACTAATGTTGATGTTTGCCATTTAAGGAGTGCTTTGAGTGAGTGCATTTTGAAAGTTACCCTTCTAACATTGAGCAGCATGACCCTCAGATTGCAGTTGCTTGTAGCTGTTATGGTGGTAATTTGGTCTTTGGTACACAGCCTAAACAAGGCACTATAGGGATGGCAAGAGTCTTGGCCAGTATCCAGAAAGCCAGGTGTGAGAGATGCAGGCCATCTCTAGCAAAGCATCAAGGTCTATCAATCATGTCATCCCAGGCAGACAGACAATGGACCCCCTTGGAATGACACCAGAAACATAGCCATTTGTTGAAATCAATAATTTTCTGCTTGTACTGTGGTATCATTCTGGGTGATGGTAGGATGCTGCTCAGGGCTAGGGTCATACCCGGCTGGGCTACATAATCTGAAAACACCTCCAAGTCTCTCTTCATGTAGTCTAGGGAGGAACATCTCAGGTCATTCACACCTACATGTATAATGACAGAGTCATATTTGTACCTGTTGTTGATGGAGCTGAGTGCATGTGTTATGTGGTGGCAGGCAGCTGACTGTTTCTTTCTTCCTATTCAACCTAGTGAGTGGGACATCAGTGTGCCTCACTATTGAGTCACCTATGACTAGTGTGTTGTGCATGCTGTTTTGCCTTAGGGGCTTTTGTTGAGTGGCACACTGTTTAGGAGACTTATGTGCATCGTGATTGTTGTGTTGTGGTGGTTGACTGTGTTTCTCCCTTGTTTGGTTAGATTTGTAATGAGAACCTCCATGAAGGTGGGTGTCAAGTGTGTGTGTTGTTATGTGCAGGAAGTGCTGGTGTGTGTTTTGGAGGGCTATGTGTTCCATGTGCTGTGGTACAAGTGATGACCTACTCCTCTTGACCAGCTATTACGGTCTTGGCTGGACAGTGTGTGGCTTCCAGTTTGCCTATATAGTGCATCTCTCGCAAGTTTGAGTGTTGGGAGGTAAGAGGAGAGGGTTGTCAGTGTACATGAGGCAGTTGCTACGTTGCCTCAGGATGCCCAAGTTCACCAGGTTAATAGGAGAAAGCACAGGAGAATTGGCCTTTACACATGCCTGGAGGGGAGGGCATTACAGATAAGTACTTAAGCTGTTCCCTTGTAGAATGTTTAGTGCTGGTAGCACTTTTGTGTGCTACAATAATTGCTACAAGAAGTCTGGTAAAGTCCTAGAGTAATAAACTAGTAAAAGTGCAGGGGAGGAGAGAACTAGCAGATGTACGGGAACAATTGAAGAGAAGACCTTTTGGCACTGCTCAGAGGCTTACAAACAGGCCCCGTTACAGCAAAGCTGTATGTGGACTAGACTAGTTAAAGGAAAGTCAGGAAACAAGCATAGACCTTTATTCTATTATCTAGGCAAACTATATGTGATCTGTGTCCCTTAACAATGCTCATGTATGTGATATTGTTGCCTAATTGTCCACAGTGAAGGTAGTGACACACGTCAGCATCATGCATCATACCTGCCTGAAACATCATGCTGATACAACATCTGCTACACTATCACTTGTCCAGGCCTGTAGATGCAATACATGACTCCACATCCTATGTGTGGTGGATCATCTCACCATCCATGTAGGCATTCAGAATATTGCACATTGTAAGAGGTAGTGCGTTATGTCCCATGCTTATAATCTATGTAGGGCATGTAATGTGTATGTAGTAGTACAGTACATAATGGTGGAAATGTAGGTTTACTAATCTGTGTATTCTCAACTGTGTTGATGTTATTCTGTGCACATCCTGTGTGTCAGCCCTTACTGTGTGTATGCCAAGGATATATCCATTTTATCTCACTGTTATGCCTGGTGGACTCAGGGATACATACCACAGACCTGTCATACACAGTATCATGCATGCCCTCATCAGTTGCACCAGGTTTGAGTGCATGTTAAAGACATGGCTGGGCCAACAGGTGTTGACAGGTGAATCTGTTGTGGTTAATGTAATGGCTACACTTGTGAGGGACCTGCTGACAGTACTGCAGTAACCTGTTCTGTATGTATGAGCCTGTGGTAGTACACAACACTGAGCTTGACATGTTTGAAGGCTACCTGTCTGTGACAAGGGGTATGTAGGCAAGGTGACACTGTCTGACAACAGTGTCCGTCACACACTGTGGCATGCATACACACCTTTTACATGTACATATGAAGCTGTACCTTGCTTATGACATGGTCAGTGTATCCCCAGTCTGACATACTCCCTCTTGGGAATGTCTGCAGGCCCCAGCCTGCAGATACACAGACACCTGGGACACAAACAGAATACAGCATGTCAGATTACATTCAGTCAGTGGTACTAACAGCAATAATGCATCCTGCCTAATAAGGTATATACACCTGTATGTGTACCCATAAGAAATGCAAACATAGGATTACATACCTACACTGTACTATATTCACCCTGTGCATCAGACCCATATTAGCATGTCCCTTCATCAGTAGTGTGGATGACAGGGCTGTGACACAGGTATCATCATGTGCACAGGGTGTTGTGTGGGTTTGCTAGAGGCCTAGGCTGGGACATACAGTTGACATCATGTATGTATGTCTGGAGGGGTATCCAACAGATGGGCTGTGGAGAGGTGCTGCGTGTGTCTGGAGGTGACCTGCCTGTAATACAGATATGCGTGTGTATGTACAGGCAGGCAGAGGAAGCAGAGTTACTTAGTTTTGAGAGGGTCAGGTCAGGACTTGGGCACTGGACTACACACTTACAGGCAGGCTACAGCTCGGAGTCGAAGTCAGACTGCTAGAGAGTAACAACAGACCCAACAGTGTTGTTTTTTTTTTTTTTAATTAGATCCTGAGCGGTTTGAGTTACAGTCAGTGACAGTCGGCAAGGCTACTCCATCCCCAAGCAAGCTGGTCGATTGACTGTTTCAGATTTCAGTGCAGCAGGGCACCAGACAGCAGCAGCAGCAGTCAGACTTGGGTCAGCAGCGGTGCAAATGCGACAGACAGACAGACATGAAGAAATATTTTACTTCTTCTTCCCCCAGCTCCTCCTCCACATCCAGGTAAAAAGATTAAAATAATAAAGAATTGCTATTTGCTAACCAATGGTTGCTCTGAGCAGAATTTCTTTATTACACAGTGACAGGGACAGGTAGCTTATTCAAAGTGGGCTCTAGTTCAGATCTCCAGGTCTCATCACCTGGTAAGATATCTTACTGTTCAACACAGAGGTAATTTTCTGCAATCTGTATTCAGACAGCTAATTGAGCTAAAACATAAATGAAACAGGACTGAAAATGTAAAAGAAGTGAAATACTCATGTTAGAGAGCTTAAGGGCATTGATAGTCATTCAGTTTTTGTTAAAGGAATAGTGCTTATTTCTGAGATTGCTCTATAATTAAAAAAATCTAATCTGATCCCTGGAGCCCAGGACTGTACACTTCCATTTTTTTTTTCATTAAAAGTACAAATGAAATGCTAAGTTTGGCTTACTGGACTGTACTATGCTAGTGGTTAGCATTATATTTAGCATGATTTCTAATGGTAGACTGAAAAAACGGTATTCATGAGTTTGACCCAAGTCTACCGACTGTTTTTTTTTCTGTGCATTTATTAATGAGCTTTTCTTATTTACTTATTTGTTTGATTAAACACTAAGTTATATCGGTGCCGTCTTGCGGTATTTTTGGATATTTAAATGTTGCCTTCTCTGTTTACACTTTGCTAATTTGTGGCTGTAAGTTGCTGCGCCCTTTTCACATCAGTAGTATTTTGCATTTCATAGTAAGAATCCCCAGAACCTTCTACTATGCCATCACTTGTAATGTGTCATGAAATTTTTGAATTTATAACAGCATTTGGAGAGAGAGAGAGAGATTGTACTAGGCTTCATGATCTGGAGGTAATTTATTTTAGCACATCCTTTTCTGCTTATGGAAACCTTCCATAGAATGCCAACACGAGTAAAAACAGAATCTACAGAATATTAATGTTGTAATTTACACACCATTATAAGCTCTCTGGTGAGAATCTTAGGTATTTCAACCACATACTAGCTCTGCTGTACTTGGATGAGAGGGAGCAGTCCTGTATTTTCTTCGGTCAACTCTCTTCCGGATGGTCTTCAACCCAAAGATATAATTGTTAATTATTTGTCAGAGACACTACATTCTAGAAAAATCCAGTACATCTGCAGATCAGCATGCATGTTTCTGATATGTATTGGCGGCAGCTTCTGCCACATCAAAATTATATTGTGCAAAATTATCCTAAATTTGACTGGCAAAGGAAAAATTATGCCTTTTTTTATTTTAAGGAGTAATATATTTTGGCTGAGTAACTGAAGTGGTATATACCCTCTTAGCAGTGTTAATGAGGCAGTTGTATGTATGATAAAATTAAGAAAGACATGAACTGGCACATTCCATGAATACAAAATCAGCACTATTGCACAAACTCCTGCCATCAAGGTCATTATTATTTTATTTATTTGTTTTGTTAACTGGGTAGACAGGCTTTTCCTTGGACTTTTTCAGAAACATCTCAGACATGGCCACGTTACACCATCAACAATATTAACAGAAATGAATACCAAAGGTTATGTAAAAAAATAAAAATTGCAAATGAGTAGGTTATTCTCATTTTCTAAAAACAGCTATTAAAACTAATGATTTCTGTTACACCTTAAGGTCACAACATTTTCCCATGTTTCACACACGATCTATATCTATAAGCATTGTCTAATAATAAAACTTTTTTTTTCTTTTCCCCCTTTTTTGTACATGGGAAGGGGCTAAGCTTACCATGGTTGAATCAAAGATAACTGTAAGAAATCCCTAGCAGCCTATGACTCTCAGACTCAAGACTTTGTCTCAATTTTGCACTCCTGTTGTATCATAAAAACTGTCTGCAGCAAATATGCAATGGTTGCTAGGCAATGGGCATCCAATATCCGCAGATGTTATAGTGCTAGTGCTAGTGTGTGTGGTCTGGTTAGCAGTTTTATTGTGCCTGAGATGATGCATTCAAATTGTAGAATTAATATAGTAAACATCGAAGCATTAAATTGTTAGAAATAATTTGTTTGATTGTTTTATATGTGTGTAGCAATAAGTAGACTAGTACAAGTAAATTTTATTTTTGTACAAGAGAATTTTATTTTATTTTTTACAAGTTCAGAGTTTTATGTTAATAATATAAATAAAACAGCTTTGTTCTGGTTTATATTTTATGTTATTTAATAAAGAGGACTGAAGCACATCCACACCCAGTTAATGTTATTTTTATAAAAGAATATTGTGTTTTAGTTTTGCACAAGTTAAGATATTAATATAAATAAAACACTATTGTTGTTCTTATTTTGTGTTTCATGATATTTTGGTTGCCTGTTATTCAGTTTCCATTTAAAAGTTGGTATCCTACAAATTCCATTGGAGTGGGCATGGCTACATAATTATGTATGCAAATTTTATGTTAATCAGTGTACAGATTTGTACCTATTTTTCATGGGCCTTTGTCCAGGTTTTTTATGTTTCCAGGTTCAGAGGTATGCTGTTAACATGCCATGTTCTTGTAATATACAAGATGAGACCACAATAATGCATCCAAATATGTTACTCACCTTTCATGTGACATATTACCTGTGCAATCCAATCGATAAAGAAACATGTGTTACATGTACAATATAATGAATGCAATATGTACAGTATGGTGAATGCATAAGTGTGCACACCCTTACAATGATACATTGTTGAAGCACCTTGTAAGTGGTTTACAGCATTCACTCCTCTTGTGAAGGCGTCTATTAGCATGGCACATCCTGACTTGGCATTATTTGGCCACTCTTCCATGCAAAGATCACCCAACTCTGTCAGATTGCAAGGGCAGCTCATGTGCACAGCCCTCGTCAGTTCACACTGGGGTTTTTCTATCTGGTGTAGGTCTAGGCTCTAGCTGGGCCAATCCATAACCATGCGTGTGTTCAGGTGGAGCCATTCTTAGGTAGCTTTGGATGTATGCTTCAGTTCTTTGTCATACTGAAGGCTGACACACCTCCCTATCCTCAGTGTTCTTGCAGATGCCTGATGGAGTTTGGGCAGATGTGAGTGTTATTTGGAAATCTTCAGAATTTCCACCACCGTGACTACAGGCCCTGTTCTGGCTTTGAAACAGCATCCCCACAGCGGGCCACTGCCACCAGTGTGATTCATCATGGGCATGTTGGTCTTCAGGTTATGAGAGGTATTGCTTGTCACCACACATACCTTTTGGTATTGTGGCAGTGAGATCAATCCATAGTCACATTACACCATAACACATTTCCACACTTGCCTTTTAGAGATGTGATATGCTGTATTGCAATTTGTATCCACCCTTGGATGTTTTTTGTATGGGGAAATACTTCCATCTTCTGACCCTAACCCATAGGCCAGACATATGCAGAATATGGGAGAGTATTCTCACAGGTAATGCACAACACTAGTACTAGCAAGAGAGTCCTGCAACTCACTCGGTGTTGCTGTATGTCCCCTGGCAACCTCCCTGTCCAGGTCTTGACATGTGTTGTCATCATTTTTGGAGGGACATCAGGTTCTTTTCAACAGCACTGTTGTCCCATATTCAATCCACCTATTGACATCTATTTCCACTGTGTTCCAGGGTGTATGCAGTGCTGTGGTGATGTTTTTCTACCCTATTCTTGACTGATGCCTTTCAAATATGAGATCCCTGTGCTCCTTTGTAAGCTGTCTGCAAGCCATGGCTGTTGCTGTTGAAGGCAACTGAGCACATGCCATGATTATCCCACTTGGACAGCAGACTGTCATTTGGTGTTACTCAGAGAACCTTTACTCGATGGCAGGTGTGTACCCAAGTAGACTGTATGCTGTCAGTAAATCACAAGCTGTTGCAATAACATATTGTTTGAAGGGTGTGCACACACATGCATCCAGCTTATTGTCAGGTTTGTATACTCCGTATTTGGTGGCCAACAGATTGGTTGGTTTTACAGGTGAATTGTTCATGTCATAAGTCACCCTACAGTTTGGAAAAGGTGTGGACTGACATATTGTGGTCACAATTTGTATATATATTACAAACACCTGGCATCTTAACAGGGGTGTGTACCCTGTTTATATCCATTATATGACAGTCATGTTTCACACATGTCCCTACCTTAGGCCATTTGTCCACCCATTTTGTTGGTCTCTGTCTAGAGGTCTTGCACTGACAGACCATGAGATATGCTACAGGGATGTTACATACTCATCATATAGGCCCCTGTAGTGACCACTGTGATGCAATGCAGTTAACCCCAACACAAGTGAACATGCACATAAAGCAATATGGCTATGAGTGACAGTTATGTGCATGGTACATTTCATGGCCTTTACATGCCTGGGATATTGGCAAACCACAACAGAACAATTGCATACTCACCAGCTGCAGGCTTCCATTCCACATGCAGACCGGAGGGACCTAGGTAGTTGGGGGAGGGAAGTATTGTCAGCCGGCTCACATGTGGCATTGGTACAGGATAGACGTAGCATGTCTGTACATTTACAATGCAACCCCCAATATTACACAATTTGCTGTCCTTCACCATAGATGTGCAAATCTGTACATTAGAAAACCCCATCCACAACTGCAATCTGACCTGACACATGCACATAGATACTCTACAATCACAAGAATATCTGCTACACTAATCTAGTAATCTACACTGGGGCCTTACCTGCACACTCCTTGTCCATTGTCTGGGTGCCACCCACCTCCAGTATGTGGGGCGGTCTATACTCTGATGTTGTACTGGGATGGGTGCCCCAAGGTAACCGGGGCACTCCCCAGTGGGTGTCAGGGGGGCTGCAGGGCCAGGCCCACACCTGTGGCTCTGCGGTCCATGGCCACTGCAGCAACCCTTTGCTGGGCATGGTGTATGAGGTCACTTTCACAATGCTGGACCTGCTCGTATGTACATGCGTGGAGGCCAACATCGTTTACCCTATGGACAAGGTCGTCCCACAAGCAGGTCCTCTCCTGCAGATGTTGCTGGCTCCAGCCAAACATTATGGCATGGTTCTGTAGTATGGCTTCTATGACTATATTTGTCTCAGCCACTGAGAAAGTTAACCTTTGCTGATGCAACATTGCACCTGGAAGACATAAAAAGGGAGACACATCACAGGACCTCATACATTTGGCAACAGTATGTACAGACCCTGCACAGATACATTGAATATCAGTAGCCACCACTCACACCCACACCATACCCCTGTACTGTATCAGCACTGTATCTGCTTGCATTGCACTGCTGGCCCTGAGGTGTCATATTCTCCCCAATGAGGGCTAGTTAATTTCCTGCTTCTGTACTCCTCATTCATGTCTGTGTCAAGGGATGACATTGACCATCTTCCAAGCGGATGGGGTGTGGATGGTGTCAAGGCTTGGTGTGACTACATTGTGTAATGGAGCTGGGAGCACATGCCTGAGTACATGTAGGATGCAGACAGGGATGTTATCAGGTGCCATGGATACTAACATTTGTTGCCTTTCAGTAGGCAATATGTACCTGCTCACTTGTGATGAGGGGAGGGGTGCGAGTGCTGTGCATATCCAGCTATAGTGCTGCTGAACCAGGGGGTGATGTTCACCCTAAACCTATCTGCAGCAGGTTGCCTATAGCTATGTAGTGTGTGTATGTGGTCTGATTAGCCACCATTACAGAGTGGGTTGGTTTGTTGCCTCAGAGATTGCAGACATACATGAAGATGGGCTTGTGGTTGGCCTTGGTGGATGTGTCCAATATGTTCTCATAGTTAGCCTTACAGTACTCTGCCTGTGACCTTATATGCATGATCAGTCAAAGGCTGACTTGATGCCAAGTTGGTGCATGCTCCTGATTTGCCCTTTATGGCCAATATATGGACCAGGTCTGTGGTTTGTGTGTTGCTGCTGTTCACCACAGGCATTCAGTCTACCTTGGGGGGGGTTGATGTTGTCCTGTTGGGTATTGCTGAGGCCATAAAGCTATGTAGGTGCCCAAATAGTATTGTGTTGTGGGCCTGGACACAGCTGCTAGTTCCAACATATGGGATGCCCTTCATGTGGACTTTTCCCATTTCCCTTACCTGTGTGGGGGACACTACAGAGGTGTGGGGGCTACAGCTTCACAGACAGTAGATGGAAATACTTTCCAAGACAGGACATGTGGAGACAACCCAATAACATGGGGGACAAGGCTCCAGAATTTGGTACAGATTGTATGTAATTTCTGCTGTTACACACATGGGGGTTGCTACATTGACAGGGTTTGTCTGGCCATGCATTTACTGGATGACTCGAGATCTGACATGTGATATGCCTCTGACATACCTTTCAACTGACATGTTGTTCACAGACTGGCCAGATGTTTGTCTATTATGCTTGGTCTGTTCCTCGAACATCATCTGTTTTCATGGGGTTGGTAGGATAATGTGAGGATTGTAGTCAATAAATATTGTAATCCATTGGTGTTCCAGACATCATGTCCTTCAGGGATGTGATGTAACAACAATACATGTAACAGCAGCTACTGTTTCAGTTTGTAACACCATTATGTGTGATGTGTCCCTCTTTCCAGTCCCCTGTCCCACGAGTATGCCATGTGTTGTCCACATGTCCTGCACTATGAGGTGCAGAGTATGGTATATCAGTAATTGCCAACTGCATTCCAGTTATCATGCCAATGACCTGGCAGACTCCTGGCCATGGTATGCAGTGGTGGCCAGGGTTGTGAGTCCACACCCTGGTAATTCTGTGGAAAGCTGGACATATGACAGTTATGTCTGTCTAGCCATTGTGAACAGACTGCCAAGACTGTGTAGTAGTGTTGTGTGTATATGTTTGTTGGGCTGGGTAGGGAAGGTAGCAGCTGTGAGTATCATACATCCTTTACCTATCTGACTCTGCATGCTGCTACAGCTGCTGGTGGTCTATCAGATCCATATGCTTGTAGGGCTGACTGTAGAATGCCGTGTAACACCTCAGGATTCCCAGTACACTGTGAATTGTGGCAGTATATGTAGGGGTACTGTGTGAGTGGCAAACAGTATGTGGTTGCTCACACAGTATTATACTGTCATGTTCAGTTTGTTTACTGGTATGTCACGGTGACTGTGGTACACTTGTTTGGGGGTGTGCACTTTCACACCAGTGTCTGTTTTCCACTAGTGTTACATCCCTGTAGTGCCTGTTATAATTGCTAATGCATGTGTACAGCCCCAGAGCTGGACCTGGGTAGTGTTATGTCAGTCTGATTGTAGTTTGGACATTGCTTGGTAGCTCAGTGTAGTTTCCCTAATGTTGTGTTATGTCCACATATTCATAGGATGTCCGGTTGTTTGGCCAATATATTTGGTCTGGTCCCCATGACTGTTATGTATGCATGACACATCAATGGGATGATGTGGGGATTGAGGTCAGTAACTAATGATAAGCAACTGAGTCCTGGAATTGTGATATTTCAGTCGATATATGTTAGGACATGTACTGTTACTACATGAACTTTCTCAGCTTATCTACTGACGTATTTTGGACATGTTCATAGGTTCATAGGTTCATAGGTTGGTACTAGGCTATCAGCCCTAGGGCCTATACAAGCCTAGCCATAACAATTCCTTGGCTATTTCTTCCCACACCATTTACTTCCCTGGACCCCTGTCATGATCCCTGGGGTGATTTTTCCTTTCTCCCATCCAATCATCAATGTTCCTTTTGAAGAGGGCCAAAGAGGTGCTTTGCTTGACATGTATAGGCAGTCTATTCCAGAGTCTGGGGAGTCTCTGGGTCAGGAACCTATCCCTCCAGCATGTTTTGTTTATTGTGATGACAAGATTTAGATCACTCAAGCATGTGGCAATGAGGGATTGGGATTTCTTTAAGTGTAGCATGTCCAACAGCTCTGGGTTTGACATGGCCTTGTATGTTAAGCAGAGATCACCTCAGAGTAGACAATATGCGACAGAGTATAGCTGGAGTTTTTTAAGGCTGTTAGCATAGGGCATCTGCTTTAGGCCTGTGATTCTTTTAGTGAGGTATTTCTGCTGCCTTTCCAGTTGTTGCAGATGTCTTGAGAGGTACATACCAAATGGGGCATTGTATTCTATAATGGGTCTAATGAGGGATGAGAACAGTGGGACAATGATCTCCTTTTTTCTGGATGAAAAGCCATTAGTGATAAGGTGTGCCACATAGAAGGATTTCCTGACTGTTGTGGTGATGTGGTTATTGAAGGTGAGACCACTGTCCACCTGTGTCCCTAAGTCTCTTATCACACTTTCGGTGTTTAGTGTACTGCCACCTATGTGATAATTCACGGGTACATGTTTTTTCCCATAGGGGATAACTATACATTTCTTGGCATTGAGCTTGAGCCCATGGCTCTGGCACCAAGCATATTTTTCTGTAAGGCCCTTTTGTAGAGTATCCACATCATTTGGGGATTCGATAATGGCTCCCAGTTTGCAGTCATCTGCAAACTTTGTTAGCCAGAGTCCCTTAATGTCGGCCTGTACTTCAGAGAAGTAGATGCCAAACAAGAGAAGTCCGAGGACTGAACCCTGAGGTACTCCACTTGTCACTTGTCTGGAGCTAGATTTGGAGTCAGCTACTTTTACAGTGTGGGTTCTGTCAGTAATCCAGTTGGCAACCCATCGAGTGACATAGGGATTAATGCCCAACTTAGTAAGTTTATCTATGATTCCAGAGTGGGAGATGGTGTCAAAGGCCTTGGCGAGGTCAAGATAGGCTGTGTGGACTGCCTTACCCTCATCTATGGCTCTGGAGACTGATTCAAAGAAGTGAATAAGGTTCAGGAGACAAGATCAGCCCTTCATGAACCCAAACTGGGTGGGGTCCAGTGTTTTAAGGTTGCCAATGTCTTTGTTTATAAGTTCCATAATAATACGTTCCATGGCCTTGCAGATCAGGCTCATCAGACTGATGGAGCGGTAGTTCCTGGGATCCAAGGTGGATCCCCCCTTGTGGAGTGTCCCTATTTTCAGGCCTTTGTCAGGCTTGATCCACATTCATTGCACTAAGGGGTTCTGAGCATACCTCTGCACTGCCAGATTTTTCACAGGATGTTCGGATGTTTGGACCATACTTTTGTTCAATTCCACAATTTATTTCTATTTGTCTGGTAAATCATGGTGATGATCCAAGGATTTATGTCAGTAAATAAATGACATGACATTTCAATTTCCCTTATCATATCCTTCAGTAATTGTCTGCTGAAACACACACTGTTGCTGTAACACATCTTCATTTGTAGCACTTTTTGAAATATGTCCGTATATGTGGCCCATTTCACCCCCCCTTTTACAGTCTTTGTACAGGTTCCTTGCACTAACAGGTTGAGAAGGATGGTTCTGAGATATAACTGCACTGCATGTTATATACATACATATATATATATATATATATATATATATATATATATATATATATGTCTACCTGATAACGCCAAAAGCTTGAAACGCTGACTACGAGAAGACCGACACTGGAAGATTGACAATGAAGATGACTGACAGTTGAGAATCCCGACACTGAGATCACCGACATGTCAAACGAGCGCTAGTGGGTAAGTATGCGGTAGTGACAGACATCAGGGTCAGTGTGCAGGTAAGGTAAGTGTGCGATGGTCTGTAGGGTTAGGGGTGGGTTAAGTGAGTTAGAGTTAGGGCGAGGGTCAGGTGAGTGTGCGATAGTGACAGATGTTAGGGATTGGGGCGGGTTAAGTGAGTTAGGGTTAGGGCGCCGGTTATGTATGTGTGCGATAGTGATGGACCTTAGGGTTAGGGTTTGGGTTAAAGTTAGTGCATAGATAGTTGTGTATGTAAGGTTCAGTGTAGGTTTGTAAGGATTTTGGTGTGCTTGTGTTGTGTGTGTGCTTTTTGGACAGGGGATTTGTTTTGTTTGTTGGGTGTCGGGATTGTGGTTTGTCGGGTATGTGACGTTTCGTGTTTCTGAACTTTTGGTTTTTTGGTGTCGGTGATTTCATTGTTGGTGTTTTAGCGCATCAGTGTTGTCAGGTAGATATATATATATATATATATATATATATATATATATATATATATATATATATATATATATATATTTTTTTTTTCTCCTTCCTTTATATTTTTTATATATGTATATCTATATTATGACCGTACGTTTTCATATATATGTTTCATCAGACATATATATATATATATATATATATATATATATATATATATATATATATATATATATATATGTGTGTGTGTGTGTGTGTGTGTGTGTTAAATAAAATTAAGAATTCAATACACAGGAGGTCCAGATTCAAAAGTTTACTAGTGTACACCAGGAGGCAAAAAACGTACAAGTACAGAATTTTGTCTGACATGAAACAGGAAGCACACAATTTTATATAGGTTTAACATTTAGCTATGCCCACCTTACTGACGTGATATGTTACAGGGCATCTACATCACTTTAGCTTACAATTCTTCATTCATTAAGTCTTGCTGATGCTGTATATTTAAAAAAACTTTTCCTCTAGATACAATACGGCCTTGCTATCCAGCTGGTCAGTCATAATGTCTTTCTGTAAAGTTACTTATTCAAGGTTTCATATCAGTTCGAATACAATAGCAGCTTCAGTCTTTTAATGCATGTCTTTGTTCTGTTACACTTTCTCACACAGCTGCGTGCTATCTAAGTAACACATATACAAGGCCAGCTCATTCCAACAGGAAAGAGCAGAAGATTTCATTATTTCACACATTTAATTTCCTGACCCAGCAGATAATCACTTGTGAAAAGCATAAACATTAAAACTTGCTAAGCTAGCATTCTGCCAGGGTCAGAGATCAGCCTTGCTTTAAGCCACACTGCAGTTTCAATACTACTTCACATTTAGACATGAATTAATTTTACTACTATATGATTAATAGAATAAAATGCATTACATACTATTTTGCTTTTAAACTAGCATTTCTCATGTATTCAAATACACATTTTTCTAACATTTTCCCCCCTATTAATACTTTTTATTCTATTTCGAAGTATGCATAGTGTCATTTCGTCTCCTAGCCTTTTCCACTCAGGACTTTGAGCTAGGTGAGTCATTCAATCTATACTTCAGAGAAAGCATCATCTGAGAGCAATCTTTCAATTTCAATATCTTGGTAGAAAGTTTCAGTAACAGATACATCAACAAAATCTTTGATTAATCTTTTCATGCAGGGAATTCCACAGCATACACATGCTCCTATTAGGAGTATACCCACGCAAATGGCAATCAGAATATTCATTAGGATGGAACCCCACCCCACAAATAGATTCTGGAAAAAGTCCGTCAGTGGGTTTGGGCCTGGTTCAGTCATGGCTGATACTTGCTGAATTACCTCTAGGTGGTTATTTATCTCATGATGATTGTCAGGAATAAAAGCACAGCATTCTTCTTTGATAAGCGCGCACGTGCCACCTCTCACCTCTAGGGTGAAGTCAAGAGCCATCCGATTTTGTAGCACAACAGTTCTCATTGCATTCAGTTCATCAGTCACCAATTCTAGGGCGGAAAAAGTTGCATTACTCATTACTTCGAGAAGTTTTGACAACTTCCTCAGCTCTCAGATCGATTTGACTGCTCCATAGGCTGGGAGTATTCCTGCCCAGGATATAACACTGTCACTCAAGTCCATATGAGTCAATTTGCTTTTGTCTTTTACTGAATTATGGTCTTTCCAACCAGCTTCAATCTTCCCAACTGGATTCACAGGTTTCTTAACTGGACCTTTGGATTTTCGAGCTGTTTCCCTTACGTTCCGTATCTTACCCAAAGGTAATTCTGCAGTATGTCTTATTGCCGGAACCAAGTAACCCAAAATACAACTGCCGGACCAATTCTCAGGTAACCATTTATATGCCTTTTTCCCACAAATAAAATAACAGTTTTCTACTTTAGTACTAATACGCATCAGCCCTGCATGAAACATTTTCTATCTATAACTGACAATTGTTTAAACAAAACTGGATTTTTTTGAATGTCACTCATAGTTGTTTTCAATGAGTTTAAATACGAGTCATAATTAGTATTGCAAAAAGTATTGCCATTACTATTCTTAATATAACGCCGGTAAGATATGGTTATATTGCAATTGCTCCAGCCCACCTGGAGAGTGTCATTTTTATAGAAACATACAACTCCTTTTTGTGTGACAGGTAAAAATAAAGCTATTTTGTCCTGTGATCTCACAGTTCCTGTGTCGAAAAGTAAATTCTCCCAAGTCTCATTTATCCCCAAAGGGACAGCGGACATTACCAGTCCTCCATATGCTGTTGGTATAGCTGTACAAACCCAGCAATTTGAAATGTTCATAGTCTCTGCATACACACGTTTAATGGCCAGGTATGTGTTAAAATTTGGATGCCAGTCTATAGACGTTTCATCACGCCTTCCCACTTTCACTTGTGTGGTTGTGTGTAGGATAAACCACAGTAAGAGGAAAATTGTCACAATTACAGTTAATAAATGTACACACAACAAAATGATTATGCAACATCTCTGGGGTTGATCTAAACTTCTATTCGCTTTGTTTTTGGCCATCTCGGTCTGGTTGTGTATCAGTCACAAAGTTTTTATCAAGTTGAAAGTTCTTTACCGATTTACAATGCGTCAAATGAACCCTGGACGTCCTCTCAGCCACTCTAACTGCAGTAGGCGTTGCCAACAGAACTTGGTATGGTCCCTCCCACTTTGGACTCGCCCAATTCTTCCTTTTCGTCACTTTCAGCCAGACGTATGTCCCAGGAGCCAAGACTGCTTCCACCGGTCTGGTCTGTTCCTTATCTGAAAAAGAGTTAAACTGCAAAACAGATTTATTTGTTAACAGTTTCCTCATATAACTAGCTAATGAACTGTCAGCCTCCTGCTCTGCAGGCATGAGAGCTTTCCACTGAGGCACATAATATGCTCTCCCAAAAATCATTTCAAAGGGAGTTAAACCCTTTACATTTGGAACCGTTCTCATACTCAGCAGTGCTAAAGGCAGACAGTATACCCAATTCTTTTGGGTTCCTTCTACTAGCTTCCTTAGCTTGTTTTTTAAGGTGCCATTGTACCTTTCCACCAGTCCTGCTGACTGTGGGTGGTAAGCACAATGGTTCTTTAAGGAGATACCAAAAAATCTCCCAAGCTGGTGAATCATCTGATTCACAAAATGCGTGCCATTGTCACTATAAATCCTCTCCGGAATGCCAAATCTAGGGATTACTTCTTTTATCAGGGCTTTCGCCACTGTTGCTGCATCCGGGTTTTTGGTTGGAAAAGCTTCTACCCATTTAGAAAACATGTCTACAATAACTAAAAAAACCTTTTTCCCTTCACATTTATTCAATTCTATGAAATCCATACAAATAGTATGGAACGGGTATGGTGGTATAGGAAAACTTCCTTGCTTGGTTTTAAATGCTCCTTGTGCATGATGCTTGTTACAAGTATGACAAGCTGCACAAATTTTTTTTGTGTAATTTGTTTATCCGTATGTTTGGAATATTCGATTTACTAACTGTTCCATCCCCCCTGTTGAGACATGGCACTGCCCATGGCTCAACAAAGCTGCATATCTAAATAAATTAGATGGCAATATTGTTTTTCTTTCTTTGGAAATGTACAGTCCATTCTCAAGAATTGCACCTCGTTTTACCCATTTTTGTTTTTCTGCTTTTGTAGTAAGTGTCTGCATTGTTTTTAACATGTCTAAATCTAAAATATCAGAGGGTTGTAATTCCTCATTTAAAAGTAAAGTTTCTGAGTCTGAGGCTGCTTGTTTTGCAGCTGCATCAGCTCACGCATTGCCTTTTGAAATCTTATCCTGCTGTTTTGTATGAGCTACACATTTACACATAGCCACTTTGGTAGGTAACTGAATAGATTCCAATAACTCCAAAATAAATTGCGCATGATTAATAGGTTTTCCACTGGATGTTATCATTCCTCTATTTTTCCATTGTTGTGCAAATACATGTACTGTAGAAAAAGCATACTGACTGTCAGTATATATGTTTACACACTTGTTTTTTGCTAAAGTACATGCCCTCGTCAAAGCTATCAATTCTGCTGCTTGTGCAGATAAGTTGTGTGGTAAGGATTGAGCTTCTAAAATTTCAGTGTCTGTAACTACTGCATACCCTACCAGATTCTTCCCTGTAGGACTCCTTCTGCATGAGCCATCCACGTAATATGTCACCTCGGCATTATCCAAGGGCATATCTGTAAGATCTTGTCTAGGTAAAGCTAACTGTTCAATTTCCTGCAGGCAGCTGTGTGGTGTGCCCTCCGCAGGAGTTGGGAGTAATGTTGATGGATTCAATGTCGTACATCGTTCAATTGTCATATGAGGTTGGCTCAGCAGTATAGTCATACATGAAAGATGTCTAGCAGGAGAAAGGTATGCCACTTTAATATTTAGTGATAATTGTTGTAATTAGTGAGTCATTATTGATTGTGGCTATATACTGGTTCAACACACTCTGAAGAAGTCATTTGACGAAACCTAGGTCAGTTGTGGAGAACCAGTTTTCTCATTTTTGTCTTTCCAGTTGGTGAAGCTTGTGCAATAAAGTACTGTGGTGGTTGAGCTTCAGACTCCGTGGATTTTCTTATTGGTCGTGTCGTGGTTTGGTTCCTGGTTCGAGATTGTTTGTCTAAACCATGGAGGAAGATAGCTCCCCTGACAACATCAAGGTACTTTTGCATCAGATTCATGAGCAACTTCGTGAACACTCAGTGCAGATCAAAACCTTGACTGAGAATATTGCTCTTGTTCCTGTTTCCTCTATGGACAATAGCCTGGGTTTGCCTCTTACTCAAGCTACCCCAGCTGAAAATAATTCAAACAGCTCTAATAAAGAGGCTCCCTTGGTTAACACACATGGGAGACCAAATAACGAAAGTAATGCAATATCTACAGTAAGTAAGACTTCTTTTACTAATTACAGAGAACGTTGGGCTACCAATAATTACAATTTTCAACAGAATGGTAGTCCTAAATTTACCTCCAAGCGAGGAATAACAAATAAATCCATGGCTGATTCATTGAAAGAATTTGAGAAAAAATTATTCAAATTAAAAAAAACCCAGTTAGAAAACAGTTATTTGGATCGGAATATAAAGTTGGGCTAAGTCCCAAAAGGATTGTGTTTATGGAGGTACCCGAATGGGTCAGAAAACAACCAAGATATGCTTAAAGAACTACACCAACTTTTTGGCAAAACTGGTGTTTGTATTATGGAACTGATGGTTAAATACAACAATGTTAAGATTGATACTTTATTAAATGAACTGGACTCTATTAATTCTCACATTACACAGGATCTCATATTTGAACAGTATTACACCAATTATGTTAACATCATCCAAGATGTGGACAATTGTTGTGATATAATTTTCCAAAAAAAACTAGTCAAGTTGCAACGAGACGTTCATATGTATGAAAAAGGTCATGTGTATCCCTTTAATGAGAAACGTAGAACGAATTGTGAGACTAACGCTGAATATAATACTGGCAACATTGTAACAACCAATGAATGTAGCCACATTACTGAAGAGGAAGTGACATATAATGAGAGTACCATAAATTCTTCTGATGTTCAAGGCGTGGACCCCCTAAGTGATGAACTTCGTCGGTCCGAAAGAATAAGGCAGCAGGGTCCAGCATGAGACGACAGTGAGGTTTTTCGTCTAGGAGCGAGAGCCAAAACCAAATTTCAATCCTTAAATCAAGACCGGAATTGGCCAAGAGCAACGCGAAGGTAAACAAAAAGGTTTACAGCTTACATAGCGCTGCCTGCACTGACCTCGACTGTTTCATTTGTTTAAATATTAGAGAAGTCTTACACCCGCAATACACTGTCAGCTGTTGTATGTGTAATATTCAAGACAAAGCGACTCATAGTGCGGATACTAATGTCGAAATTATGGTCAGTAGACAGCGACAGATAAATGACACTTCTATTTCTGTTACAAATGATGACAATTATGTTGAATGTTTAGTGGACTTAAATGAAACGTTTTTTACACATGAAGAAACTGTCTTAATATCAAGTAATGTTTTTGATAATACTACCAACGAACATACATTGGTGCCAGTTACTGCTAATGTTAACAATATGGATGAGAGTATGAGTGAATTTTTAAGGTGGTTGGAAGGTCAAGACAGCATTAATGTATGTGATTATAGTAACAATGCTAGCTCAAGTTTCAATGAACACTTTCCCCCCAAAATGATTTTGGGACCGATGTAGTTTGTTATACATCTAATATACATGACACTGACACTTTGTTAGATATTACAACACACAGCATTATGGATTTGAATAACAGTAATGAGGGTAATTTTATAGATTTGGATACACATAATATATTCATAAATGGTTGTAACATATTAAGAGGATGTGGTTCTCATTTAAATAGTGTTACCGATACAGACTTCTGTATGAGACCAAATGAATTGAAATTTATTGACCCAATGACAACAGACAGCCATAATGTGAGTGTGAATAATTCATCATTGTCTTGTTCTAATATTATTACATCTGAGTTGGGTCCTATTAGTAAACCTAAGATTATTTGCAACAAAGCTAATGATTACAAACTATATAACTATTCTGGTTTGGTTCTTGAGACACAACATGTCGAAACATTATCTAAGGGTTTTAATTTTGTACCCTGTAGAAATGCTAACATAGTAGACATCATGTTTGACCTCAAACTCTTTGTTCGTAAGCTAAATCTGGTGGCTTATTTTGGTTTTAGTGACAACAGAAATGGCACTATTCAATTGCAAAGACCTAGTATATTTAATCCACCTTATATTAAAATCACTGAATTATTTGAAAATATGTGCGAATTTGACATTAGGATTTTTTCTAAATAGACAGTACAGTCATTTTTGTAATATGACACATGAAGACATCAAGAATATAGAATTTCTATGTAATATCAAAACAATTCGCATCATGAAGCCCGATAAGGGCAATGGAGTGGTTATAGTGGATAAATGTGATTATGTGTCCGAAATGTTTAATATGCTTAATGAAGATAATTACATTGAGGTCAGTAAACATGAAATTAATATGGCTTATCAAAAGATAGATTTGATGTTAGAAGACATGTTATTTCAGGGTAATATTAGTAAAACTGACTTTGATTATATGAATAACAATTTTCCTTTGGTCAGTGGAATATTTGGGATACCTAAAATCCATAAAGGCCTTGATAACGTTCAGTTTAGACCAATAGTTGACGGAAAAGAAGTAAGGTGGCTTTTATAAGCAAATATGTGGACAACAAAATGAAGCCAGGATTGAAAAGCTTTTCTTATATTACGAAAGACTCTTGGCACTTTTGGAGAAAGTAAAGAAAGTTGATTTCCAAGAGAATTGTTACTTTGTGACGATTGATGTAGTTAATTTATTTACATCTATTCCCCATGATGTTGGTTTAACATGGTTGGGAGAACAATTATGCACAGGGAAGTTCGATCAGGATGATATTAATACTTGGGTGATGTTAATGGAATTGGTCTTACATAATAACTTTTTGTTTTTTGAAGAACGTTATTTCAAGCAAAATACAGGTGTTGCTATGGGGCGCTTGTGCCCCACTTATGCCAATTACGTAATGGCCTTTTGGGAGAACAATTATGTTTTCAACAGTGAATATCGTCCATTTATTAAATTTTACACACGGTTTTTGGATGATATTTTTATAATTTGGCAAGGTGAAAGGTTAGCATTAGAGGCCTTTATGAATTATATTAATCAAACTGCTTGGTTTTTAAAATTTACTTATAATATACAAAAGACAAAGTAACATATTTGGATGTGAGTTTAGCATTTGTTCAAGAAAAGGGATGCCTGGTTTCAAACATATATAGAAAATCCACATTTTCCAATTCATATCTTCATTATGATAGTTGGCACCCCAAACACCAAAAGAGCTATTGTCAAGGGACAAATGCTGAGAGCGTGCGGCATGTTTAGCGAATTGGCTGGTTTTGTAAATGAATTGGAATTTATAGCACAATTATTTTTTAATAGGGTTACCCCAGAATTTTATGTGATGAAATCATGAATGAAATACTCTTTAAAAGAGATAAGGGCATTATTCTACCGATTCTTAAAAATAATGTGGAACTTTTTAGTGGCACAATGGAACAAAACAGTGATGATTTTATATCAAAGGGAATGTTTTGTTTGTTTTGACCTACAATGCAGACGCTGAATTTGTTAGAAGTATTATAGAAAAGAATTGGGAATCCTTTTGTAGGTTAAAGGATTTTCAGGAATTTGCTGCTCGTCAAATGAAATTCATTTTTCGTAGAGATATAACATTTAAAAAGATGTTTGAAACATGTACATTAAACAATGGTTCCAACAATAATAAGACTAAAGGAAATTTTAAATGTGGAAGATGCTTGACGTGTAGGCATATTATGACGACTGGCAAGAGATTGGTTATTAACAACATACCTATTAACATTATGGGACACTTTGATTGTTATTCTGTTAATGTGATATATATATTGCCGTATGTCAGTCATGCACTGCCTTTTATGTTGGAAAGACATGTAGGGCTTTTAGAGAAAGAATAAAGGAACACATATTGGATATCCAACATAAAAAACCTTCAAATGCCTTGGCAAGGCATATTATAACGCATAATGATCATCATTTTAAGTTTTGTATTATACAACAACTAGAAAAAGATCCACAAGGTAGAGTCACTGAATTTCATTTAGATGTTTGTGAAATTAAATGGCAATTTAAACTAAATGCACACTCACATCCAGGGTTAAATGAGTTTGTGTCAATCAAGCCATTCTTGAGATTAAGGCATATTTTGGGATAAACACACCTATAAGGATAATACAAATAAAATCAATCAATATACTATATGGTATATTATTAAATTAAACATTTTTTAATATTTGTACATTATTAGTACCATAACTACAATACAAATACATTTTAATTTTAACAAATATATTTATTTAAGTATTTAATGTATTTGACATTTTATGTATATACATAGTTAATTATAATAAGTTATTTGATTATACACAACACAAGTTAGTTACTATTTTATGTGGGGTCGTTTTTTGTGATACTTATGTGTTTTTAACAAAGTATTTTTTAACTATGATTATTTTTAACAATACATTAATTGTCAATTTATTTGAAGTGATAATTGTTGTAATTAGTGAGTCATTATTGATTGTGGTTATATACTGGTTCAACACACTCTGAAGAAGTCATTTGACGAAACCTAGGTCAGTTGTGGAGAACCAGTTTTCTCATTTTTGTCTTTCCAGTTGGTGAAGCTTGTGCAATAAAGTACTGTGGTGGTTGAGCTTCAGACTCCGTGGATTTTCTTAAAGGTATGCCACTTTCTCTTGCAGTAAAATTATTGCAACTGCATGAGGCACTCTCAATGTGAGAGGGTGGAATAACACCACTGAGGCCGAAGCCTGTACTGCCATTGCAGCTGCAACTACTGCTTGTACACAGTGAGGCAAAGATTGCACCACTGGGTCTAACTGTGATGAATAGTAGGCTATGGGGCGTTGCTTGTCCCCATGTTGTTGCGTCAATACTGACGTCATATATCCTTGCTTACAATCTACGGTCTGAAAGAACCGTTTGTGATAATTTGGAAGTCCTAAAACCAATGAAGAAGCTATCAACTGCTTCAACCTGCAGAAAGCCGTTTCTGCTTCAGTTGTCCATTGTAAAATATCTTGTGCTGCCATTGGTGTCTTTTATATCAAGTCAGTCAGTGGAGCAGATTCCAAAGCATAATTTGGTATCCAGCTCTGACAAAAATTAGTTGTACCTAAGAAAGACATCATTTCTTTCTTGGTTGTTGGTTTGGGTGCTTGCAAAATCGCTGTTTTTCTTTCCTCATCTAGTATTCTACCTTCATTGGATATTACATATCCTAGGTATCTAACTTGTTTTCTCCAAAGTTGTAACTTACTTTTGTTTACTTTGTGTCCTTGTGTTGCTAAAAATTTCAATAATGCTACTGTATCCTCCCTGCACTGTTGCTGGGTGGGGGCTGCTAGCAAGATGTCATCTACGTAAAGTAGAATTTGACTACCTCCTGGTGGGGTAAATCCTGCCAGGTTGCTAGCCATTTCTTGTGCAAATATTGTTGGGCTCTCACAATATCCCTGTGGTAGTCAAGTATATGTATACCTTTTACCCTGAAATGTAAATGCAAACCAATACTGACTATCAGGATGTATAGGTATTGAAAAGAAAGCATTGCTAATATCTACCACAGAGAAATACTTCTGTTGCGGTTCTAAATCATTTAACAACGTATGTGGGTCTGGCACCATGGGTGCTCTAGGTATTACTGCATTGTTTACAGCTTGTAAATCTTGTACCATCTGCCATTCCCCGTTTGCTTTTTTAACAGGAAATAGGGGTGTATTACATGGTGAATCAGGAGATTCTACCAGTACTCCTTCTTTGAGTAATGCTGCTATTATAGGCTTAATTCCTATTTCTGCATCCTTTCTCAAAGGGTATTGTCTTTTCTGTGGTCTAAAAGCTGACTTTGGGGTTATTGTAACTGGTCCTGCTGTTCGAATAAGTCCTACATCTGACTTGCCTGTTGACCAGGGAGTTGTTGGAATTTCACATAAGGTCTTTTCTTCTTCTTCTAATAAAAATGCTAATCAGCTGTCCTCGCTAGATTGCAAGTGTACAGCTGGATGTGTCTGTGTCAACCAATTCAGTTTTTGTTTTTGTATCCCTTGTTCTGATAATTCTAAATCAGTCTGTTTCTCCCATTTTGTTACTTTTTCTCCTAAATCTGCCCATTTGACACTTTTATTCTTTGTCAAGCTGACATGTGGTAACCGATTTGATCTATACAATGCAAGGAATTCTTGAGGTAATGAACAGCTAACTACACTGTTCCCCTCAGTATCCCAGTACAAAGTACATGATTTCTAAACAATTCTTGCTCATATTCTCTATCAGGTCCTGGTGTAGTACAGTAGTACAGAGTACAGTGTAACAAATGCTGTCGATCAGTGTCAAGGGAGGGGGCTTTACTGATGGTTACGTTCATCAGTTCCACGGTTACTGCCCCTGGACCAGTCGTGACTAGATCCTGGCTGTACCAGTAAAAAGTTTCACCCTCCGTTCGCACTACAAAGGTATCCATTTGTCTCTGTGCTTCCATACCTTGTACAGTTGGAACTACTGCTATGCCAAATATTTGCATAAGGTCCCTGCCCAATAGGTTTACTGGACACTTTGCAGAAACAACTATTTTACTTCTCTGGGTCATACCTGAAAAAGGGTCAGTTATTGCTATATCATGGGAGAGCGGTTCCCTGTATAGCTGTCCATTTGCTGCTTTTACTAGTATATAATCAGGTGATTCGGAATGTTCTTGTAACTTGGAGGGGTGTATCAAAGTCCGTGACGCTCCTGAGTCACACAGGAATTTGACTTCCCTTCCCTCCACCAGAAGTGTAACTTCCGGTTTCGTATCCGCTAAGTAGAGCTCTAAGCTCAATAATGCTAAGTCCAAAATTTCACTTTCTTCATCCTCCATATCTACTTGCACTTCCTCTACTCCTTCTATCACATTTACATTTGCTTTTTGTTTCTTAACTTTTCCTGATGATTTCTGACTTTCACTTGACGTATCCTCACTATCATATAGTCAGTCCTCATCTCCTTTATCTTCTGTAATTACCTTTTTGTTTTGCCTACAATCCCTTGCTAGATGCCCTTTTTTCCCGCACTTGAAGCATTCACCTCTCTATTTCCTCTCTTCAAAATCTTCTGATCATTTGTCAGACTGTTTGTTTCCCTGGGCATTCTTCTTGCCCTTTTTGCCTGACTGCAATACAAATACTTCAGCTCCGTCTTCAGCAGTGAAGACTTGTGCCTTCTTTTTCTTTTTACTATTAAAATGTCTCTCAGCATGTCTAGCGTATTCGAGTAAGGCTTGTAGCCCCCCCGTTCGATGATCTATCATATGCTTCGTAATGAAGCTACTAATAGGTGCAATGCAACCCTTCAAAAATTTATTTTTTAATTGTTGTTCATACAGGGAATCATTCGTTTGGTTCTCAGGAACCGACATACCGCTATGATTATTAAAACATTCTAATAATCTAGCATAATATCCATCTATTGTCTCATTTTCCTGTTGTATGCATTGATTAATGCAAGTCCAGTCTGCTCTAGGTTTCCATTTCTCAGAGATTCGGTCTGTCAGACCTTTCACTCTGTTGTCTAACTCTGCGTCACTATGTGGGATTGGTCTAAGTTCTGCATTACGAGGATTCCAGGTGCCACAAATCATGTGCCAATCTGGACCTATAACTTGTCTTACTACTTTTTCTACTTCTTCCCCATTCAAGTGGTAACTTAACCTCATGCCTTGTAAATCTTCTAAAAATTTTGTAAAATTAACTTTCGGATGGGGGATTCCCTCAGTAGCCTTCCGGATGTCTTCCGGTGTCCATGGTCTATATACTAAGAGTGTTGGGTCTTGCCCTTCCTGTCCTGCCTGAGGATTTGGAACTTCTATAAGTGGGCATATTTCTTCCTCACTCTCATCCTGTAGATTTCTCTCTATTTGGTATGATTCTGCGTCCCTATGTGTTTTACGTGTGCGGGACCTAGTCTCACTAGGATCTCTAACAAATGGTTGTGGTCTTACTGAAACTTCAGGATAACGCTGAGGTGGACCAGCCTGTCCACTCGTTTCATATCCTGAAAAGGGTAAGGGAGGGGGCAAGGGAGGAGGAGGAGGAGCTGTAGCTATTACCAAGTTATTATCCTCTTTGTCTAAAAATAATGTTTTTGAATTTTTAAGCTTCTGTTCTCTACGATTTGCTTCCTCAATCCACCTGTGTACTTGAGGAATGCCTAGTTGACGTTGCTTTTTTGCCTGACCTCCTGCATCAGATTTAAGCTGTTTAAGGAGTTTAACTAGTGAAGGTTTATCTAGTTTACCATCAAATTCATATTTATTAACCAATTTCGTATAATACCTAACGTTATCAGAACGTTGTAATTGCATGTATTTTGCGTCTTCGGTTAGGGGCGGATCTCACGAGGTTTTAGTGCACTGATTACCCATGTCAAAGAAAATGTTACGTAACCCTTTTTTATCACGTGATATCAAGTTCTTAGTTCCTGTTTACAGTTTATCTAGAATGACTGTCTACCTTATTCTGTTACCCTGATCTATGACCAAATATACAGTACTTCCTTTTGTCCCTGATCTGCAAAACAAATCTTGACAACAATATACTGTAACCTAGTCCCTGATCTAAAACAGAAAAAAGGCAAATTCTTCCTACCTGAGCCTCCGGTATTGAAAATCGTTCAAGTTCCGCTTTTCGGCCACAGATCAGAAAGTGGCCAGCCTCTTTACACATGACAATTCAGTCGGAGGTCTTTTCACTCAAGAAGAACCATTTCGGTAACTTCTCCTGCGCAGTATTCGACCACCGATATGCTCTGATCTGCAGCTTACCAAGGGAATTCCGTCTCGAAAGGACCAAACTGTTAAATAAAATTAAGAATTCAATACACAGGAGGTTCAGATTCAAAAGTTTACTAGTGTACACCAGGAGGCAAAAAACGTACAAGTACAGAATTTTGTCTGACATGAAACAGGAAGCAAACAATTTTATATAGATTTAACATTTAGCTATGCCCACCTTACTGACGTGATATGTCACAGGGCATCTATATCACTTTAGCTTACAATTCTTCATTCATTAAGTCTTGCTGATGCTGTATATTTAAAAAAACTTTTCCTCTAGATACAATACGGCCTTGCTATCCAGCTGGTCAGTCATAATGTCTTTCTGTAAAGTTACTTATTCAAGGTTTCATATCAGTTCGAATATAATAGCAGCTTCAGTCTTTTAATGCATGTCTTTGTTCTGTTACACTTTCTCACAGCTGCGTGCTATCTAAGTAACACATATACAAGGCCAGATCATTCCAACAGGAAAGAGCAGAAGATTTCATTATTTCACACATTTAATTTCCTGACCCAGCAGATAATCACTTGTGAAAAGCATAAACATTAAAACTTGCTAAGCTAGCATTCTGCCAGGGTCAGAGATCAGCCTTGCTTCAAGCCACACTGCAGTTTCAAAACTACTTCACATTTAGACATGAATTAATTTTACTACTATATGATTAATAGAATAAAATGCATTACATACTACTTTGCTTTTAAACTAGCATTTCTCATGTATTCAAATACACATTTTTCTAACAGTGTGTGTGTGTGTGTGTGTGTGTGTGTGTGTGTGTGTGTGTGTGTGTGTGTGTGTGTGTGTGTGTGTGCATGTGTGTGTGTGTGTGTGTGTGTGTGTGTATATGTCTATATACAACACACGAAAGGTTCCACAAAGCTTTCTCCCTAATGTTGTATGCCTCTATTGCATGATACGTTTAAAAAAGCAACACAAATTTTGATAGTGCAGCTGGTGTGGTGGTACGTTCCTCTTACTGTAGTGTTCAGGGTAATGGTTTCAACAGTTGGGACTGCTGTTTTTTTGTAAATGTTAAATGACCTGAATGCAGGGTATGTTTGTTAAAGTACTACTGCTTTGCACAGCTCAGATGGTGTAGTGGTATGGTGCTGTGACTGTAGAGGGTAATATCCTGGGTTTGAGACTTAACAGCGCTGCCTATCTTGTTGCTGAGCAGAAAAAGGTCTGATGGGTACAGACTGGTTAAGGCACATTTATGCATATTATACTTATTATGTTATATTTAAGCAATAACCCACGGCTGGGTATGGGTAATGCTGGATTTACCCACAGTTGGTGTGATTTGGTCACAAGGGCGAAGACCAAGTGACCAAGCAATGCCAGCCATGGGTAAATCCAGCATTGCCCACACCCAGCCATGGGTTATTGCTATTATACAATGATATTATTTAAGAAAAACAATACTTACATTTCTTATATAATGTCATTGTATCATGCCTCCGTTCCGCCCTTCCACGGTTTTCCAGTATCCTGGGGCATTTCTGATGTACTGCACATGCATAAGGGATGTGTTCCCACACTTATGCAGTACATCAGTGCTGTGCAGAGGTGGCAATGGAGATGGGGTGATCTCCATTGATTTTTTAACATACCTCAGTATCTTATATGAGTTGAAGAACTCGTATAACATAGTGAGATATATTAAAAAAGCAACAGAGATCTTCCTTCCTCTGTTGAAAAGAGAATCTCCATTGCTTTTTTTATGATATCTCGCTATGTTCTACGAGTTCTTCAACTCATAACACATAGCGAGATATGTTAAAAAAAGTAACAGGGATCTTCATTTATCTGTTGCTATCTCTGCAGACAAGAAAAAAGAAGAAACAGGAGATATACAAATGGAAAATTTCGAGGCAACCAGACCTTTTTCCATTAGTATACTCTCGGATTTACAATGGGCACTCTGTTTGGGCTGACCAATAAGTGTACTCATTTTTGTATGTTAATGGCCAGTCATTGTATAATATAACATAAATATTTATGTATACATTACAATTTTACATTTACCTTCCATGACGTCCCCCTATGTACTTTCATTACATTGTATTCTTGTGTGACTATACTGTATGGGGCATGTGTGTTTATATGGGGGGTTCACATCTTTTCTACACTGACATCTCACTTTTGGAACTGCTACACTACACTGGTTGACAAAAAATAGTTGCTACATAATTTAAGTTTACTAAACTAATTTTAGCACTATGTTCACATGAGAAAATAATTTATCTCTCCTGGGACTTGAGCCATGAACACCTGTATGCAAAGCTGCAACTCTAACTGCTACACTATGCTAGCTTGAGACTTTCACCTGTCTATTTTCATTTAGCTCCTATAGGATGTTTAAGTTGTGATGTACACACCCACTTAACTACATTTAAACATTCCTTATGGCATTAAAAACAAGAATATATTTTTATTATTTTTTAGGTTATATGGGTGTGTATTGTCATGTTCTGACCACTACTTTGGACTGTATTTGTGACATAATAGCAGTGAATGGGCTTTCAGGATTCTGTGCTTGTTTCATGCTGATGCATGACATGTTCTCTATGGACTTTCTTGTTTTTGTGGGGCGGTACTTGTAATTATTTATGTTTGGGAGATTTCTCCCTGTCTCAAAGACTATAGTGGTATGTTTTTTTTCAAACTGTGCTGAGAGCAATTACTTGTTGATGAAGTGCAATAGAATATTAAATATAAAATATCTTATTTTAGTTATATGTTGAGTTATATATTGAGATAAAGTTTTTGATGGCTTAGTTCTCAGCAAATACAAACCACAGATTTAAATGGGTTGTGTTTGTCAAGACATTGCTACCCCCTACCCCTTTAATTTGCTAGAAGAACTAAAACAAATGAAAAGAAAGTATAGACGGATATTTATGCACTCAGAGCAGATTAGTTATAAATGCATTGTAAACATGTTGTGGGTGCTTCAATAAAGAAATATTTGTATGCACATAGATTTTGGTGTAGCTTTCTTTCATAGCTATTTTGTTTGGGGAATTTAATTTAATCACCCAGATCAGTACATATGAATAGTGTGTACAATTATAATCTTACTAGCTTGTGGGACATAAAACTTGCAAAAAGTAAAGGTAATCTGATACGTAATTAGTATAAACATCACCTACAGTATGTAAAATGCTTTGGACTATAAATAACTGAAAATAAAATAAAACAAAAACAAACAAACAGTAGATCTTTCAAAAATATGTAATATGCGTTAGCTGTGTGAATCTGCTAAATTTTATCAAAAGAGGAGCTGCTTTCCTAGTAGTAATTATAGTATTGGCAGGGAACCTGCCCTTAAACATAATTAAAAAATTAACTTAAGACTATGAAAAAGAGAGAGGTTGCATGGGACTCAAAATCTAGATAACATTAAGCACACAGTGTCATATATAAGGAAAATAGCACAAAAAGTAATTGCTACTTCCTGACCCACTGCAGACGGCATATTACACTGTTCTCGGCAAAACTGCCAAGATAACATGTCAGCTAATAGGTCAGCTATAATTCATTTAGAAATATGCCTAGGGAACCTTCACGAAATAAGTGATTTTAATTGAGTTAACTCGGACTACATCTGCCATTGGTGGGAGTAAGTATACTCCTAATGCAAAATAGCTTTCTCCTTACCGTTTGCTCTGACCTTGATATAATGCTAAATTATCCTGAGGAAAGATTAATAGCTGTTATGTGGTTTACGTTAGGATTTTCTAGGTAAGTGGTAAGTGCACTTGCACAGCTTTTGAACGTGATCAGGAACTTCTGTACTCTAAAGGAATCTTAATATACTATTATACATATGTTTGTGCATATATATGTGTGTGTGTGGGGGGGGGGGTCCACTATACCCAACAAACTGCACTACTGTTTGTGCAGGGCTACTCTACAAAAAACACAGCTTAACAAAAATATGACTTATTGTATGTGTGCCTGTCTGTCTGAGTATAGATCTCCAAATTGGCGTGACTATTTTGAGATCAGAGGAGTGAAGGCAAGGAAGGTATAATGCAGATAAATTATATGACGGCATTTTTAAAACAACTCTAAGCCATCATCAGCACATTTCTGACAAACCCTACATTTATTAGGAAAACAAAGGGATATACATTAAAGAACACTAAAACAGATGTTTTCCTATTTACTATATCCATTGTAGTTTACCATCTACAATCTTATAACTTCAGGTTGCAATCAGTAGATACTGGAAATTTCAGTGCATACATCACAGCATTGCAGACAGAAATAATCAGCACTATTTCACATCTGTCTGCTGGACTAAACAATGCAGTCAGTAAAATGAGATAATAGATAAGGGAAAATATTAAAAAAAATAGTTGTGCATACTTTTAAAAGATGGGATATGACTTCTGTGTTCCCGTGAACTAAATGAAATATCTCCAAGAAAGCATCATATTTCAGATAAAGGAAATGTTTAGCCGTACTATAAAACCAAGCATTTCTTTCTCTGAAGTAGTGTGACCTCATAGTTGGTATATTTAGATTTGGCAGGTGCAGAGGTACTACCCCATATCAGGAGTTACAGGGGCACACCCCTTTGGCAAAAACATATATTTCATTTACAATCTCTTTAGAAGAAGCTCTGAAATACATATATTTCATTTACAATCTCTTTAGAAGAAGCTCTGACTCTTGATTCCTTATATAATATGTCTTTGATTTACAACTCATTGCAGTAACAGAATGCAAAGTGCATATGAAATGTATCTGCTAACTGCTTAATTTGTAACTTTTACTTGGGTATGTATAGTACAGTATATATAAAAAAGCAGTAAGTTTCCAATGCTAAAATGATTGTATCTACATAACTGATTAAGCATTTACTCTTAGTATGTTTTCCCCCATCAGATATATATAAAATTGAACACATAATCCCTTGGACTCATGAATGCTGCATCCCCAGTCAGGGCTAACTCTATTTACACTGCATGAGCTATAAGCCCTAAAGCTCACTACCCATAGGTTGTATGTACAATGCATATGGTCAAATTAGTGCACATGACAAGGAGTTTCTCATTGTGGCCACAGTACAGACCTATGGCCAAATTATGGTAAACCACTGTGAGGCTACACTGCAGTACAGGCAATTATGATTAACACTGAGAATGCACAAGCAGCCCTAGTAGTTAGTCTGGGTATGGTTGTATAAATGTAGAGTGTTTGATGTAATGTATGGCACAAAATATATAAAGAAATAAATATGTAATGATAGGGAAGTACCACTGATGGCTGATGGTTATGTAGTGGTTATACTACAGCAAAAGAATCCAGAGTGATAGTTAGAGTAGAGTGCAAAGTGGGTTGCAGAACAAAACAGTCATTAGAAAATCAGAGCAGAAAAGGTGGTACTGACCATATGTCAATACAGAAAAAGTGCAACCTAAACAGGAGAGGTGGGATACAATAAAGTAATATGATGTACCAACCTGCACCAATCCTAACACCATCTGAGTGTGAGCAATGGACCTGTACTATAGTGAAACTGTCATTAAAAAAGGAATATCTGATACCATGAGTGGACCAGGTCCACTAATGTAGCCCACATGCCAGTATATCTACAGTTTACTAACAAAGTGAGCCACTGCAGCAGTCAGACTAACAGGGGACATAAAACACACATATCAAGGAAATGTAGCATGCATACAGACTGATGGCAAGAAAAGAAATACAGGCCTCAAGGGAACTCAGCCCATGATGTTCCCAATGAACATTCCCATGGAAGTGCATTAGGTCAGTCACTATAGCAGTCCATGTTTAAAGGGACATAAAACACACATGTAAGGAAAATGTAGCACCAGACCTCTCTACTGTCCCTATTTTGGAGGAACATCCTTATTTTCTAGCATGATTTATTCATGATTCATTCATTATGAGGTACCTATTTTTAGGGTATATCCCTATTTTCAGATTAGTTTAACCCCTGCACAGTCTTCTGTATCCCCTCCTATCACGTGAGTTTTGAAGCTGCCTAGTTATTAGAAACCGCATTATGTGTCCAACATAGTAATGGCACCAGTAGGGGCACACATATTACATTTCCCTATTTCTGAAGCAAAAATAAACGATCTTATGTTTATTAAAGTCTGCAGATTTGAAGTAGTTTCTTTGATAATGTGCTTATATTTTTACATCATTTTTGTCAGTTTTTTTTTAACGTGTTTCTGAGCAGTGTCACACATTCCTACTGGAAGCAGGAAGAGTTATCTACTGTTTGGTATTCAGATTTTAAGCTTCTTAACTGTTCAAATTTTTGACTGGTTGTACTTACTTTTCAAAGGCCTTTATGCTAATTTTCAATGCCGGCAGGTTGAGAAATATGTAATGTATGTAGACTGCAACTCAAACAGCTGTAAAAAAATATACAACTTCCCAAGGGAAACACATAACTACTGCATGAGCACAGTATGAATAAATGCATGAGTACACTGAACCATTGAAGAAGTTTGAATAATGACAGTGGCTGTGCATTATTTAAGATTGGTATGTGCAGCTAGGCATAGCTCATTTGTGTAACCAGCTAGCACATGCATTGGATTTTTCATCATTTTTACTATAGGATGTGGAGTGCCATTCCTTTATGGTTGTATATATCTATCTACATTGCTCCATGACAACTGTGGTGCAATGAATGACTGCAGAAAAATAATTTTGAATTATAATCCCTTTGTGGGCATGTGATTGCTGTAAATCTATGTTTTAATGATATTATAGATTTGAAAGGAGAGTATATGACAGAGATGAAAAGAAAGCAAGCAAAAATTAAAACACAGGGTGGCAAATAAGGAATAAGCAGGCTGGAAGTGGGATAGGAGCCATACACATTAATCTCTTAAATCAATAATTATTTGTTAATTAACCAATATTTATAGTGATAAAACAACCAGACTCATGAATGATGTGCCATTATTCTAAGTTTTATGATGGACCATTGTACCCACTCATGCTTACATTAGTTAAATGTCTAAGAAGTTGAGATTGTGGGTGAGATTCTTTTTTTGTGAAACACGTGACCCTTCTATTTTAGTATTGAGAAGAGAAAGTTAGGGAAGGAAGTCAGGGAAGTAAGAGGTGGGAAGAGGGGGAGAGTACATCAGAGCAGAAGACAGATACGACTGACAGGGTGTGGGGTAACACACTAAGGGAGGGGGAAAACAGTGGTGAAGGAGACATCAGACAGAGGACAGACAGTGTTAAGAGGAATACTATATATCATATGGTGTGATTACAGACACAAAAGGAAGGGGAATACCAGGTTGGGGACAGGATTGGGTGTTCAGAGCTGTGGTTTCTGCCAGCTCCAACACACTGGGAGATTACTTCTCATCTGGGAGCATCACCACTGGATCCTACCTCAGGACCTGGAGGCTGTGCTGGGCATTGATGTGACTCAATGAGTATAGAACATCCTGTCTAGTACCTCTTCCACAAGCTCTGCCAGATCCTTATAGGTGACAAACATTTTACCTCCATTTGCACTGCTACCAGCAGGTATCACTGTAGCAGTATCCTGAGTAGGACTACCTGATGCAGATGGTACAGGTAGGGCAGAAGGTGTGATGGCAGCTCTTGCAGGCTGGGATCCAGATTCCTCTGTCAGTGGTGCTGCTATTGCTCCTTCCATCCCCTGTGAGGAGAATGACAGGCTGTGCCAGTGTGGTCAGTCCAGTTCTCTGTGTTGCTACATATAATAGTAAATGGAATGGTATAAAAATATATAAATTAATGTATAAAATGGAAAGATCAGTCACAATGGTGGGGAAAGAGACATACAAAAGCTACTGTAATTGTATTCTGAACTGTGTTTATACTCATAATACAGTGAAGCAAGATACATTTTTTAATAGTAGGACCTAAACTGTTATGCCTGCAAACTTTTTGTTTGTGTTATTTTCTTTGGGGGTGTGGGGACCTTACGCCAAAAACCATCATCACATGCAGTCGGACATAAGAGCAGGATTTATCTGAACAGCATAGCGATGCTTGTGTATGGTGATGCTGTTGCAGTTTTGACAATAATACAACTGTAGGTATATATACATGAAAAACATGCTGATCACACAATAAAGATGTAAAGCACAGATGATACATATTCGATAAATATGTGTACTGACTGAATATTGTGAATTGCCAAGTAATAATTATATCTATATCTATATCTATATGTATATCTATATTTATATCTATATCTATATCTATATCTATATCTATATCTATACGTATATCTATATTTATATCTATATCTATATCTATATCTATAGCTATATCTATATCTATATCTATATTTATAGCTATAGCTATATAGGAGGTTGTTGTGGTGGAATGATATTATTAAGATTCACATATAAAATTATGTCATGAGAACAGCATTTTTGGTGGGGGGATTGAATCCACTGCCATCCCAACATTGTCAATGCACATAGGCTTAACACTAGGAGCCATTTATCCATCTGTACAGGACTTAGCTTGCTAAGGCAGAAGTGTAACATCACACAGTCATACTAATTCCAGTAAGGTATGCCAGTACAGACAGATGTGGTCCTGCTGTATAAATGTTAATTGCTACAACTGTCACTATGCAAAGTGACTCATCTTTCATAACAGCAGCTACACATAACCCTGGTGCTATCCCAGGTGCTTTATTCTGTCCATTTGCATCTTCCTATTCTTTTCACTCTCTGCAGGGCTGGAGATTAAGCAAGAGCAGAATGAAAAGATGTATGGTACCATGCATCGGCCGAGTTTATGGACAGGTAAATTACAGTACCATGCATCGGCAGAGTTTATGGACAGGTAAATTATGTACCATGCATCGGCCGAGTTTATGGATAGGTAAGCTATGGTACCATGCATCGGCCAAGTTTATGGACAGGTAAATTATGGTACCATGCATCGGCCGAGTTTATGGATAGGTAAATTACGGTACCATGCATCGGCAGAGTTTATGGACAGGTAAATTATGTACCATGCATCGGCCGAGTTTATGGATAGGTAAGCTATGGTACCATGCATCGGCTGAGTTTATGGACAGGTAAATTATGGTACCATGCATCGGCCGAGTTTATGGACAGGTAAATTATGGTACCATGCATCGGCCGAGTTTATGGACAGGTAAATTACGGTACCATGCATTGGCCGAGTTTATGGACAGGTAAATTATGGTACCATGCATCGGCAGAGTTTATGGATAAGTAAATTATGGTACCATGCATCGGCAGAGTTTATGGATAGGTAAATTATGCTATGTTTACAGCACAGAGGTGGTGTTTGTGCCTTAATCTCATCAACCCATTGACCAAGGAGGGCAGGCTTATGGTAACCTAAGTGACTGTAGTGGTGATGTATTGTAAGCTCATGTATAGGATGTCAGTAGCATGTGTGACAGACCTGGCAAAGCTATTACAGGCATCAGCCTTATATTATGACCTGGCACAGCCCTCCTGTAAGGGCCTGCAGCTGTAATGCTTATGGATAATATCCAGAAAAATCTTGAAATGCTCCTCACACCACTTCTGTGCTCTAAAGGAGCATTATCCCCAACTTTTCTAGATATGCTTGTCTCACCTTTAAAGATTCAAACCCCCCCAAAAAAAAAATGCTGTTGTCATGACATAAGGGTAAGTATAGCTGCTGTTGTGAAAGATGAGTCTCAGGAAGAATGGCAGACACTTGGTGCCCAAACATGTTCTAGCATGTCCCATCCTTCATGCAATTATGTACACTGAAAGGAATCTCATTTGCATGATGGACACTAGTATAATAAAATATAGATACTGTATTACTGTGGTTCCTTTCAGTTTGTAGCGAGTTTGTTGGGAGTATGCTTACCTCCCTCCCCCTGATGTTTTTGTGCTAGTAGCTGCCACCTGGCATATGCACAGGGGCATTGTGGAGGTACAGTCAAGTTCTATCAGAGCTTCGGTGGGTGTTATGAGGGTGATCCATGCTGAGCACATTGGCATAGGGGAGCACACATATGTGTGATTCATTGGCTAGAATGAATCATATATCGAAACATATAGTGTCTACTCTGGGTCATTTGTCAGGGACAAGAGACCAGTCATCTGCAGCATTCTTGGATGTTACTTAATATGACCATGGAGAAATGAGATCCATCTCACGCAGTCCTAGTATGTCCTCTGCAACATTGTTTGTGGGTGTGTCTACAACCAAGAGAGGCTGTCTCCAGGGTCATGGTTATTGTCGTGCTAGCACATCATCCAGCTGACATTAATCATAGTCAGGTGACACACTGATATATAGCCAAGATCGTGAAACAGCAGTGCAACTCCTGGCAGAGGCAGCTCTCATGGGCGGGGGTGCCCTTGAGAAGTTGAAGCTCCTGTCATGGATGCCCTGGATCTGTCAAGTAGATCAAGGTGCAGTGCTGCACCACATGCTGTGGCTGTGTCCTTGCAGGCACACACACACGCACACACACACACACACACACACACACACACACACACACACACACACACACACACACACACACACACACACACACACACACACACACACACACACACACACACACACACACACACACACACACACACACACACACACACACACACACACACACACACAAATACATAAACACCTAAACACCTTCATTCGCACACAACCACAGCCCACAACATATCCTACACATTTAGTGAGCCTGGTCCTTCTCAACACACCTCTCAACTGTCCAGGTTTTCGCAGAATGTCCAGATTTTTACCTCATATTTTTAGACTGTTCCTCCTAAAATTTGCAGTTTTTTTGCAAATCATTGAGGACTGACATCACTAAATAATAACAGACAGTTGAGTTTCAGACTTTATTTTCTTCTTTCGGCTTTTCCCGGATAGGGGTCACCACAGTGCAGCACCTGTCTGCTGATGATTGGCAGTGGAGTTTTATGGTGTTGTGTTGCCAGCCTGGCACCCAACCATCCACAGAAGGCACACACACATGCATGCACTCACGCCTAGGGCCAATTTAGCGTGTCCAATCCAACTACAGCATATCTTTGGGATGTGAGAGGAAACTGGAGCATCCAGAGGAAACCCACGCGACCATAGGGAGGACATGAAGACTCCACATAGAAGGCACCCCAGCATCGAACCAGAGAACCTCTTGCTGTGAGGTGGCAACGCTATCCCCTGCACCACCATGGCCACCCAAGTTTCAGACTTTATATACTTCAGAAAAATGCATGGTAACACAAAATATTTTTATTCTAACAATTTCTAAATTTTATAAGAGCAATATTTAAAATTTGTTCCTATTTTTGAGTCATTGTCCCCCCATTATTTTTAGCTTTGTCCAGATTTCTTGAGCTAAAAGGATGAAAAGTATGCTTCCCAGCATTAACCTCTCATAGCAGACACTTCCCCTGAAAAGCACATTTTCTTTTTTTACATCACAGTGGTGCCACTCACACAGTTCCCTGTGAAAGACATGCACTCCTGTACTCTTCTGCACCTGTAATTATGCTGTGCCTTACTACTTTGGTTGTCTATGACTGATGTACCATATGGCCAGTCTTTGCATGGTTAAGAGTGGTCTGGTACTTTTGCGCATATCATATTTGTTAGACATATCTACTTAGGCATTGTATAGTTATGAACTACCTTCCGCACTTATGGAAATGATGGTAACTGTGTCCTGACCTTTGTGCATTGCTGCTTGGGTTGCCTATAACTGATGTACCATATGGCCAGTCTTTGCATGGTTAAGAGTGGTCTGGTGCTTTTGTGCATATTATATGATTGTGGTCAGCCTATCCATGGCTTAGCATATTCTGGTGTTTTTGTGTGCATCCTTTTTACTGTGTGTATCTGCTTAAGTGTCATACAGTTTAGATTTTCTTCTCCACCTCTGTAAATGATGATAGCTCTGCCATTCTCTTTGTACATGGCTGCTTGATTTGCCTATATCTGATGCACAGTGTGGCCAACCTATGTATGGGTAAGCTTGCTCTTCTGCTTTTGTACGCATCATATTACTGTCTGCACCTGCTTAGCTATTGCATATTATGTTATAAAGCTATATGCAATCTTCTGCCTCTTTGTTAGTGCCATGACGTACTGTGCCTGCTTTCATCTGCCATAACCATTTCATGATGCTGGCGCTTCTTCAGACTCCTCACCTGTCTCAGTTGCCTCTGTCAGTGTTGCTGGGAACTGCAGTCCCTGCAAGAGTCCACTGTGTTGTAATGACTTTCTAAATCTACTATTGTGTAACATTCAATTTGGTTATAAAGATTTTTAATTAATTTCATTACAGGTAAGTTTAAGTTTACAGGGTCATATCCAAATTTCCTGGGTGTATTCAGCATCACCCACAAGATGACCCTGTGGGAAGTCACCCTTTGCAAGCAATTGATAGAGGTCACATGTATGCCATATGTGAGAGATAGGGAAACGGCCAGGGTGGCCTTCACACACATTGTAGATAACACCCTATGCATTACAGACTACATGACAATTAATTGAGTGATATCCCATGTATTCTTTTCCCTATTCAACAGGTGGGGCTTTTATTTCAGTGTAGGTGCCGTTTATGGCCCCAGGTACCTCAGGGAAGTGGATTATAGCAAGTCTCATGTGATGTTTCCTTATCCTCTACAATACATAGGAACAACATGTTTTCCCCACATGCTGAAGCATGGCATCAGGGAACTGGTAGAGTATTCTCAAGGCAGATGCCTAAGATACCCCCACTGTGTCCCAGTGAGTCACTGAAAGGTCCCTGTAGCTAATATATCTTCTTCTTCTTCTCTTTCAGCTGTTCCCGTTAGGGGTCGCCACAGCGGATCAACTGTTTCCAGTTCTTCCTGTCCTCTGCATCTTGCTCTGTTACACCAACCACCTGCATGTCCTCTCTCACCACATCTGTAAACCTTATCTTAGGCCTTCCTCTTTTCTTCTTACCTGGCAGCTCCATCCTTAGCATTCTTTTCCCAATATACTCAGCATCCCTCCTCAGCACATGTCCAAACCAATGCAATCTCACCTCTCTGACTTTGTCTCCAAACCACCCAACCTGAGCTGACCCTCTAATATACTCATTCCTAGTCCTGTCCATCCTTGTCTCACCCAGTGCAAATCTTAACATCTTTAACTCTGCCACTTCCAGCTCTGACTCCTGCCTTTTGGTTAATGCCACCGTCTCCAACCCATGCAACATAGCTGGTCTCACTACCCTCTTGTAGACCTTCCCTTTCATACTTACTGGTACCTGTCTGCCACAAATCACTACTGACACTCTTCTCCACCCATTCCACCCTGCCTGTACTCTCTTCTTCACCTCTCTTCCACACTCACCATTACTCTGAACTGTTGATCCCAAGTACTTAAACTCATCTACCTTCGCCAACTCTAGTCCCTGCATCCACACCATTTCTCTATCCTCCCTCTCATTCACACACATATATTCTGTCTTAGTCCTGCTGACCTTCATTCCTCTCCTCTCTAGAGCATATCTCCAATTCTCCATGGTCTCCTCAACCTGGTCCCTACTCTCACTACAGATCACAATGTCATCTGCAAACATCATAGTCCATGGGCCCTCTTTTCTGATCTCGTCTGTCAACCTGTCCATCACCATTGCAAATAAGAAAGGGCTCAGAGGTGATCCTTGATGTAATCCTACCTCCACCTTAAACGCATTTGTCACTCCCACTGCAGACCTCACCACTGCCACACTGCCCTCATACATATCCTGTACCACTCTTACATACTTTTCTGCAACTCCCGACTTCCTCATACAATACCACAACTCCTCTCTAGGCACCCTATCATATGCTTTCTCCAAGTCCACAAAGACACAATGTAATGCCTTCTGACCTTCTCTATATTTCTCCAACAACACTCTCAGAGCAAACATCGCATCTGTATTGCTATTTCCCAGCATGAAACCATACTGCTGATCACTAATCATCACCTCCCTTCTTAAGCTAGCTTCCACTACTCTTTTCCATAACTTCAAGCTGTGACTGATCGGTTTTATCCCTTTGTAGTAACTACAGCTCTGCACATCACCCTTATTCTTAAAAATCGGTACCAAAACACTTTTTCTCCACTCCTCAGACATCCTCTGACTTTCCAAGATTTCATTAAACAATCTGGTTAAAAACTCCACTGCCATTTCTCCTAAGCCCACCATGCTTATAAAGGTATGTCATCTGGACCAATGGCCTTTCCATTCTTCATCCTCTTCATAGCTGTCCTTACTTCCTCCTTGCTAATCTGTTTCACTTCCTGATTCACTACCCTCACATCAGCCAACCTTCTCTCCCTCTCATTCTCTTCATTCATCAGCCCCTCAGAGTACTCTGTCCATCTACTCAACACATTCTCCTCGCTTGTGATTACGTTTCCCTCATTATCCTTTATTACACTTACCTGCTGCACATCTTTCCTAGCTTGGTCCTTCTGTCTAGCCAATCAGTACAGGTCCTTTTCTCCCTCTTTAGTGTCCAGCCTTTCATACAACTCTCCATATGCCTTATGCTTAGCTTTCGCCACCTCTCTCTTTGCCATGCTCCTCATCTCCTTATACTCCTGTCTACTTTCTTCATCTCTCTGACAATCCCACTTCTTCTTCGCCAACCTCTTTCTCTGTATACTCTCCTGTACTTCCTCATTCCACCACCAGGTCTCCTTGTCCTCCTTCTTCTGTCCAGATGCCACACCAAGCACCTTTCTAGCTGTCTCCCTTACCAACTCTGCTGTAGTTACCCTGCTATTGGGTAACTCTTCACTGCCCCCCAGTACCCGTTTTAACTCTTCCCTAACCTTCACCTCACAATCACCCTTTTTCAACTTCCACCATTTGATCCTTGGCCCTGCTCTCACACTTGTCCTCCTCTTCTTGATTACCAGTGTCATCCTACAGACCACCATTCTATGCTGCCTAACTACACTGCCCCCTGTCACCACTTTACAGTCTCCAATCTCCTTCAGACTGACCCTCCTGCATAAGATATAATCCACCTGTGTGCATCTTCCTCCACTCTTGTACATCACCCAATGCCCCTCCCTCTTCTTAAAATACGTATTCACCACAGCCATGTCCATCCTTTTCACAACATCCACTACCATCTGACCTTCTGCATTCCTCTCCTTAACACCATACCTGCCCATCACTTCCTTATCCCCTCTGTTCCCTTCACCAACATGCCCATTGAAATCCACTCCAATCACCAGTTTCTCACACTTGGGTACACTCAACACCACTTCATCCAACTCACTCCAAAACTTCTCTTTCTCATCCATCACACATCCAACTTGCGGACCATATGCACTAACAACATTCATCATTACACCATCAACTTCCAGCTTTATAAACATCACTCTGTCTGACACTCTTTTCACCTCCAAAACACTCTTGGCATACTGTTCCTTCAGGATAACCCCTACCCCATTTCTTTTCCCATCCACACCATGATAGAACAATTTGAACCCACCTCCTATACACCTGGCCTTTCTTCCCTTCCATCTGATCTCTTGCACACACAATATATCATCCTTCCTTCTCTCCATCATAACAGCTAGCTCTCTCCCTATACCAGTCATACTGCCAACATTCAAAGTTCCTACCCTCACTACTGCACTCCTAACCTTCCTCCTCTCCTTCTGCTTTTGGGCATGCCTTCCCCCTCTTCTTCTCCTTCGGCCAAAAGTAGCCCAATTTCCACCATCACCCTGTTGGCTAACAGTACTGGTGGCAGTCATTAACCTGGGCCTCGACTGATCCGGTATGGAAATCTGTATTGTTGTCCGCATATGTTATTTGGCAGAGGTTTTACACCAGATGCCCTTCCTGACATAACCCTCCCATTTATCCAGGCTTGGGACCAGCAATAAGAAATGCACTGGCTTGTGTATCCCCAGTGTAGCTAATATATACACACACAGATATATATATATATATATATATATATATATATATATATATATATATATATATATATATATATATATAAAGTCACACATACCTTTGTATCAAGTGGGATGACTTCTCCCTGACTCCCACAGGAGTGGTAATGTTCCACTGTGTTAGTGACTTGGAAAGCATCAACTGTTATGTGTGGTCAGAAGACCTCATTCCTCCAGAGATAACATAATTTACTGTCAGTTGTAGTAGCTGCAGTAAATCCTAACATTGCTTACTACCTTATACCTCCCAAACACAAACATCTTGTCATGTACAAAAATAAATTAATGAGGATGAGCACACTTACATGATCAGTAGGTTTCCTGCAGTTTCACATATATTCGGAATTCCCAAAATCCATAAAGGGTTGATACATTCACATTTTAGACCAATAGTTGATGGAAAGCGTTCAAAAACCTGTTTTATCAGTAAATTTTTGGATCAGAAGTTGCAGGTTGGTTTAAAAAGCTTTCCATACATTTGTAAGGATTGGTGGAAATTTCTTGATAAAGTTGGTAGAATCAATTTGAAGGGTGATTATTTTTTAGTCACAATAGATGTGGTAAGTCTCTTTACTGTGATACCACATGAAGAGGCTCAATTATTGGAAACTGGTGTTTTTGATCAGGATGTTATCAATGTGTATGTTACTCTTATGGAAGTTGTGCTCCAGAATAATTATTTAAGCTTTGAAGGTCAGTATTATAGGCAAAGGACAGGGGTAGCAATGGGGTCAGCATGCACCCCCGTCTTTGCCAGTTATATTATGTCATACTGGGAACAACATTTTGTATTTAATAGTGCATTCATGAGCAATATATTGTACTATACTAGATTTTTAGATGATCTGTTCATCTTGTGGAAAGTCACTGAAGGCAAATTGGAGCAATTCTATAGATACATTAATAACATGGTTGCATTTTTAAAATTTACACATCATCATAGTACCAAAAGTATTGTTTATTTGGACATTGATTTATCTATTACTGAGGAAAAGGCATTAAGTTCAAGAATATATAGAAAACAGACTTTCTCTAATTCATACTTGGAGTTTACTAGTGCGCATCCTTCCTTTCAAAAAAATTCCATAGTTAAAGGACAATTAGTCAGGGCGGCCAGGATGGTCAGCTCTGATTTAATTTTCCTTGAAGAGGTTAGTTTTATTTTAGATATGTTTAAAGCAAGGGGTTATCCTGACACCTTATTGTGTGAAATTAGTAAGGAAGTAGTTGAAAAGAGAAACAATGTTTTTTATAAACCAATTTTGGTTTATGGAAAGGACATTGTCAATGGTAATAGAGAAATTTTTGATTTTAAGAGTCAAGTGGGATTTATTGTATGTTACAATCAGGATGTTCAGAGGATCGTAGATGTGATTTACAATAATTGGGACATATTACAATTTGAGAATAACATTGCTCATAAAGTTGGGGACAAACCAACGGTTATTTATAAGAGGGATAGATCCTTTAAGGACATTTTTGAGAGGACTAAACATCAGCGCTATGGGGGCACTAGTAGAGATAAAGGAAATTTTAGGTGCCAACATTGTAATTTTTGTCCTCATATATTGGAGACGGGTGACAAATTTGAGTTGAATGGAAAAATGTTGAGTCTGTATGGGCATTTTAATTGTGGTACTGCTAATGTAGTTTATCTGGCCAAGTGCATAAAATGTCCAATATTTTATGTGGGTAAAATGCTTAGGCCTTTTAAAAATAGAATTAGTGAACATTTGTTGGATATTAAACACAAAAAACAAACTAATGCACTGGCCAGACATATTCATGAACATAATGACCATATTTTTAAGTTTTTAATTATACGACAGGTGCCCAAGGACTCGCATGGAAGAGTTTTGGATGTCCATTTGGACATCTGTGAGTTAAGATGGCAACTTTGACTGAATGCAGCCAATTTCCCAGGAATTAATGAATCAATTTCTATATCAAGTATAGTAAAATTGAAACATATATTAGGTTAATATCTAATATTTATTGTTTTAAAGTTTATAAATTATTGTATAAATGCAAGTAGATTGTGGCATTTTACATTTTTATTGTTTGTACTAGGTTAATATTGATTTTAGTGACTAAATGGATGAGGTTTCTTTAAGATTTAATTATGTACTAATAGGGGTTTATTATAAAGGGCTGGGTTACATGTAGAAATTGTTTTGATTTTTTAATATTGTTCTGAGGAAGTCCCTTATCTGTATAGGGAAGAAAGCACTTAACTTTGGATTAAACTTATTTATTCAGCTGTTTGTGCTCCTGGCTATCCATTTTCTTTGAGTTTTTGATGTACAAAAATAAGCAGGCACCGTGTCTCTGCATAATGTTTAGACATTTCTGAATCACTCCACCATTTTTTTACCTCATTAGTACATATGGCACTTCATTATGTAGTCATTAGCATGTAACACAGCCAGCCATGTTATTCTGGCTGACCACTTTGTGTAGCTGCATTTTCTGAAATGGACAAAACTTATCATCAGTCATCACACAACTTCACTTATTGCAATGTAGCGAATATTTATGAATTCAGCCCAGATTTCTTTTTCTTTTTTTTTTTTTTGGCTGTTAAGACATATCTTTTTGTTTTCAGTATATCTGCAGACCTGGCCTTCTGTCTCCTAAAAATTAATTAATACCCAGTTGACAATACAGCCATTTTATGTTTGTCTGTTCAGCAACCGTGGAGATGATGAGATGTTTATCATTCAGTTTAACAACTGCATTTATAATATTATCATAACCATTACATATACTCCTTTTCCTGATGTATGTAGTCTGCTTCATAGTGTATACTCCATGGATTCTCCCTAACATCACTTTGTATTTGCTGAACTGTAGATTAATCCTTATCTTTAAGAGAGACAACTTTATCATCTTAAGCTCTATTCATAGTAGGTGTCCATTTTTACTTCCTTAAATTCCTCATCTAAATATTGAACTATAAATACATTTAACACAGGACTGTACTCTTACCTGTTTTAAGTAACTAAATAGTATGTGTAATATACTTTCTGAAAGCATTACATTCACAAAGAGAGTAAAGGAGCTCATCATGAAATAATAGCATCTTGCTAAAATTAGCCATAATTGTCAGCAGTCAAAATGGTTAGTCTGAGTACAGTGAAGATGATTAACCTTTCCTCCTAGCATAAATAAAAAGACAGTGTTCAGTATATCATATATAATTAGGTAAATCAAATTGTATGTGCTTATCATCTAAATATGTTGCATTAAATATAAGTAATTCAAAAATACTAATATTAAACATTGACAAGAATAGACTTGATTAAGATTGGGATGCATGATAACAATCATTATAATCTTTATTAGTGTGCAGAATTAATAGCTGCAGTAAATTATGGGTCTTTTAATCCAACTCAAAGAGGAATACAATCATATTTGACAAGGCAGTGAATTCCATGCAGTTATGGCAAGAGCAATGCTCTGTGAGCTCCAGGGAATGACCAGCAGCTAAGACCCAGCTGTGTGGATTCACAGGTTGGTCTGTAGGTAGCCAAAAGTTCCTTAAACTAAGTGGGACACAAATCAATGAAACACAAAATGCCAGGCAACTGGGTCAAACAATTACAGTTAAAAAACAACTAGAGTCCTTAAATAAATTTCAAAGTTATAAGCACTTTCGTTCTATACCCAGATAAAACTTCATCAGATACATGCAGTTAAAGAGAAAATGCATTTAAATACTCCAGTTAAAAGTCATGTGATACACAAACAGATCATGTGATTCATAACAGAAAAGATCAAATCTCGCCTTTCCATATAACAAAAACACTAAAAATATACACAAAATTCATCCTCACTTCCCCAAATTATAGTTATAAATACCAAAAAAAATATATATATGTAACATTAAAATGCAATGAGAATATAAAAATAAACACTATTTAATGGCCTTTCTTCATTATGCAACTACAAAACTCCTAATAATAATCCTATCATACCGAGATCATCATACATTCCCTTCCATATCCATTACCTGCTAAGGGACTTTAATTTTAATGTGCCAAATGTATTTTTGATATTTGTAAATATAATTTGGGGAGATGAGGATGAATTGTGTATATATTTTTAGTGGTTTTGTTATATGGAAGGGGAGGTTTGATCTTTTCTGTGTTATGAATCACATGATGTGTTTTGTGTATCACATGACTTTTAGCTGGAGTATTTAAATGCATGTTCTTTTTTACTGCATGCATCTGATGATGTTTTATCTGGGCATAGAACAAAAGTGCTTATACATTTCAAACTTATTAAAAGACTCTTGTTGTTTTTTAATGGTCATGAACTGTTTGACTCCAGTTGCCTAGCATTTTTGTGTTTCATTAGTTTAAGGTTCATTCTTTGCATTGTTTGGGAAACAAATCATCTAAGGCTAGGTGTGTAAGTACCAACATGTTACACTGGCTCTGCAGAGAACACTGTAACCATTGCTGACTGTGCCAAAGCAAGGGGTTGTGATTGAACCATGAGATGCCTATAACCTATTCAAATAAAATTCCAGGATAAGAAGTCCACTGGATGTTCTTATGTACATATGTATGTGGTGAAATATATGTATCATATCATTTATGAACTCTCATATAAGAAGTGCAATGAAAATTATGTGGGGTTGGGAGCTGATATACTGCTTAAGGTGTTTGCTCGCAGACACAAGGTACAGGTTCTTATTTTTATCTTTGAAAGGGAAGTTGAATAAGCTTAAAAAACAGGGGCAGTTAGCCTAGTAATTAGCTATGAACCTATGAAAATATAAGACAATATGCTTAGCCAGAGATATTGCTGCTTTATTAAATCAGCCAGCTATGTTATTTTGGATGATCAGATGTCTGTGCAGCCCAGCCTTTCTGACCAGCTCAATTATTTTCTTCCATTCAGTGTAAGAATACAGCACAAGGCTTTGTGGATAAACTGTCTCTTCCCTTGCCTGTTTAAGTGAGCCTAACGTTTTGAGACAGTGATATCCTTGAATCTATATTAATTTTGTGTAGGGTGTGTCATCAATGAGGAGACCATTCCATGTTGCGGTTTGAATTAAGGCCCTTGCTTGGTCTGCTGCATCTTGCTTGGAGTCACTTGAATCATTTATTTTCTAGCCTGTAAGGATGTCTTTAGGCGAGACCCTTTGCTTTATAAAGTGGCCTTCATTATCTCCTTATTAAGATGGTCATCTTTTGACTCTTCCAGGTTGGAGAAATAGTGCTCTGAATCTTACTTTCTATTTATTATGGATGTTACTGAGAAGGTGGTATAGGGAAAGACATATTCCTGTTTGATATTTCATGGTTTACTTCATCCTTGTTTGTCCAGCTTTCATTTTAGGTATAGCATTGAAGTAGTGGTACAGTATTTTTATGACTCATAGATGATCTCTTACAATGTACAATGGGGCCAGGTCAGGCCCAAGGGGAGGATGGTCCACCAGTTGTAGAAGGAAGTAGCAGTCTACAAAAATTACAAAAACTGATAGGCCAAAGAAGAGCCATAAAGCCGAAAGAGTGGACTATTGAGGATAAGAAAGAAATTATGTATTGTCACTATTATGCAAGAAGCCCAGAATTTCCAGATACAAGATATACAAAAAAATTAAGAGAGAAATTAGAGGAAAAGAAAAATACTTCCACAAGAAAAATTGACAGAATCTTCAAATAAAAATGTGTGTTCATTAATACAACAGATTTGTGGAAAAACATTATATAGACCAAGAAACTTTGATTTGTTTAGAAAAAAAAGCATCTGAGGAAATGCAAAAGTATAAACAATGAAACCTAGAATTTTTTGAAAAGTATAAAAAAGAAATGTGGAAATGGGGAAAAAGGAGATTTGATAAGGTGCAATATATATGCAAAGTCAAAAGCCAAATTAATCAATACAAAAAGGCAGCCCAAAAGATATTTGAAGAGAAATATAGGCAAAGGCATCTAGATATGGAACATTCACAATAAAAAATACTATCACAAAGAGGGAATGTAGAAAAGAAGATTAGTAAAGTAGAAGTTAAAAAAAAATAGAAGTTGAAGTTGTGGAGTGCCTGCGAAGTGAGGGATTTGGTGTTGAAGAGTCACTAACAAAGGTTACATCACAGCATGATGAAACCAGTCCTCAATGTAAAGAAAAACAGGAAGATCAGGGACATCTGAAGAAGAAAAATGGGCATGGGAAAGAAAAAGAGATCTAATATGGTGTAATATTTATGCAAAGGAGAAAGCAAAACTAATCAATACAAAAAGAGCAGCACCAAAGATATTTGAAGAGAAATACAGGCAAAAGAATCCGGACATGGAAAACTTTACAATACAAAAAATAAGAAAACAAAGAGGAAAAATGGAAAAGAAGATTAATAATGGAGAAGTTAAAGAAATAAAAGCTGACATTATGAACTACCTGCAAAGTGAAGAATTCAGTGTAAAAAATCTAACTCAGAAAGCACCATAGTTGGATTGAGCAATGGACATACAAATTTAAGAGAAACTAGTGGAATGGGAAGCAACTGGTCAGTTGCCACATGAAGATATTTTGGAGCCTTCAACAGGAAACAACTATAAACGTTCACATAAAACTGGAGAGCAAGGGAAGGAACAGGAAACTGTGTAAGCTCTGATGCAGTCAATGTTGAGCACTGATAGGCCAGTGATTTCCCATGTGACAAAGCAACAGATGACACAGGATGAAATTGAAAAGAACGTGCCACAGGAAGAAGCTATAGAACTTTCTATAGAATGCATGCAGGATTTTTTTTTTTTAACATTTGTTTACCAGGAAAGTCCAACTTGGAACATAACCAGTTTTCAGTGGATGCCTGGGGAAAAATGCTCCAGATGGAAATAGAGAACAAAACATGTGCCCTTAGTGTAGATGAAAATGAGCTAAGAGAGATAGATAAACATATTAAGAGCAATGAAAGAAATAGACTGCAGAAGGTCAATAAAACCCAAAAGGTTAGAAGTTTGACAAAAGAAATGAACACTAATTAGGACTGTCCATGGAGAGCCATGCGATATAATAGAAGCAAACAGGATATATTACTGTGCAGCTAAATTAATAACAGATAAAATTCTATCACAAGAACAGAGGGTAGTGAGGGAAAGGAAGGAGAGAAATTGAATACTGTTGTGGGAGTATAGAATAGAGAAAACTATAAAGCAATTAAGACAAGAAGTGTCACTGTTAGAAGAGTATAGAAGAGGGAACAGATCAACAAAAATACTCAGAAAGATACATGTGATAAAAGCAATGTGCAGTAATTATAACAGATCATGATTTATCATGCACTATCACAAATAATAAACTAAAAATATCAGCACAGGCAGGAAAATTTAGAAGATACACAAATAAATATAATGGAAATAAACAAAATAAGCAATTTATTGATGAACCAAACAAGTTTTATATATAGAAATGAGAAACAAGGTAAAAGGAATTGAAAGACCACCATAAAATAAGAAAGAGATACATTTTGGAGAAGTACTTATGAAGATCCTGGGGAACATAACAAAGATGCCAAATGGATAGAAGAAGTAAAAGAAAGAATAAGAAGTTCAAGGTACAGTATATGAAATGGGATAGAGTAACAGCCAGAGAGACTGAAACAAAGTTTAGGAAAGCTCCTAACTGGAAAACCCCAGGCCCAGATGCAGTACCTAATTCTGGTTAAAAGTATTAATACCTTTGCATGAAGATTTAGCCATGAGTAAGAGCTATTTATATGTGCACCCCAAAAAGATACCAATCTGGCTAACAATAGGAAAAACAGTGCTCCTACTTAAGAGTGAACATGCAAGCTACCCTAAAAATTATAGACCAATGACTTGCCTTCCAACAATATATAAACTATACATGGGAATTGATGCTGACAGAGTGTATAGTCATTTAGAAGAAAACTCAGTTATGGAAATAGAAAAAAAGGCAATAAAAGAAAGTCATATGGAAGAAAGGATAATTTGTTGTTAAATAAAGTCACAGTGGAGAGCTGTAAAAAGGGGAAGAATCTAAGTATGGCATAGATTGACTACAAAAAAGCATTTGAGAGTATTCCACATTCATGGATAAATGAGTGCTTAAAATATATAAGATATACCCTACACTGATAACTACATCACAGTGGCAAACCACTTTGCAGTTAAGCCATGATAAAGGACAAATTATTCCAGGGATAAAAATGCAAAGGGGGATATTCCAGGATATCTCTCTGTCACCATTGCTCTTTTGCCTTGCCCTTAACCCATTAAGCTGTCTGCTTAACAGATTAGGTCATGGCTATAATTTGGCTCCCAGAAAGCAACAAAGTGTAAAGACTTCTCATCTTCTCTTTGTCAATGATTTAAAACTGTATGGCTCATCAGATGAGGAACTGAAAGCACAACTGCAAGTAGTCAAAACTTTTTTAAATGATATAAGAATATCATTTGGTCTTAATAAATGTGCAAAAGCAACCTTTAAAGCAGAAACACTGCAGCACCAAGAAAACATCAGTTTGGGACAAGAATGTAATATAAAAGAATTTGAGCAAGAGGGAGTATATAAATATTTTGGAATTGATGAAGGATCAACAATGAAACATGAACAAATACAAATAAAACTTAGTAAGGAATATTTTAGAAGACTTAAATTAATCCTGAAAATCGCGTTGACATTGAGGAACAAAATTAAAGCTATAAACCAATTTCCTCTTCCTGTCCTTGCAGTTTTGGAGTGATTGGCTTGCCCAAAAAGGTGTTGGATAGATTAGACAGGAAAGCAAGAAGGGCGTTTCATGCTCATTAAATGATTTATAAAAATCAGTGCATACCAAGATTATATATTCCCCATTCCGAAGGAGGTATGGGCCTCCTTGAAACTGATTACATGTATAGATCTACAATCATGGAACTGCATGCATATCTGCTGACTTCACATGACCCAAACATAATGAAAGTTTTGAAACATGAAGAGAATAAATCTAAGATGACTTTCCTTCTTAGTTTAGCAGAAGCATATCGGCATCAAGCAGGAATGGAAACCAAACCAGAAGTAGATAAAAATCAGTCAACAACTGCATGTGCCAAAAAACAAAAGAAAAAATATAAGGTGAAGGATCAGATGAGAAGGCAAAAAATGTGGAAAATGCATAAATGCAGTTGCAAGTATAGAAAACTCCTGGAAGAACCTCATGTTGATTAGGATTGAATGCAGGAATGGTTAAAGAGCGGCAAATTCAAACCAAAAGATGAAAAGTTAATATTGGCAGCCCAAGATAGTGGGCTACATACATGTTGATTTACAAATTCCATTGAACATGTTGGAGAAACAGACAAATATAAGCTTTGTAAAACAGAATTAGAAACAGTTGTACACCTTGTTGCTGGTTGTGGCAAACTAATGGCAGAAAAACTGTATACTGAAAGGCATATTAATGAGGCAAGACTGTTGCACTGGGGATTGTGCAAACATTATAATATTGAAGTAGCTGAAAAACATTGGAAACATGAGCCACAAAGCATAATAGAAAGTGATGAAGTCTGCATCACATGGCCTCACCCATTACCAACAGTTCAAAAGATAGATGCAAGGAAACCAGATATAGTGGTCCATGACAAGAAGACAAAAGTAGCATTGATCACTGAAATCACTACACTCTGACTGCAGTGACTTGCTTACAGAGAGCTACAAAGTAATAAAATATTAGGATATGCAGGCAGAAATGAGAGCAATGTGGAAGAAAGATACCCAGACTGTTCCAATAGTAGTAGGAGCAATGGGTTTTATAAAAAATAATCTACAATTGTATTTAGATATGTTACCAATACATGTAACTCCATACGAATTGCAGAAGGAGTCACTGCCACATTGAGGGTGCTGTTAAGAGCACTTCTGGTTGACATCAAAGACTGAAACAATACTAATTTCATGAACTTTAAACATACTTTGACTTAGGAATGGGGTCCATTCCCATCATGGTATTAGAAACCCAAAAGTTTTGGAGAAATTAAAAAAAGTGAGATCATTGGTTATATTCCATTTTGCTCCTATTTGGTCTCTTGGTGAGTTGATACAGTAGAGCATGGATACCACCCTGTTGTAATAGGAAGTAGTAGTCCACAAAAAATACAAAAACTAACAGGCCAAACAATAGCAATAAAGATGATAGAGTGGACTATTGAGGATAAGGAAGAAATTGTGTATTACTACTATTATACAAGAAGCCCAGAATTTCCAGATAGAAGATATTCAGAAAGATTAAGAGAGAAAATAGAGGAATGAAAAATACTCACAAGAAAAACTGTCAAAAGCTTCAAATGCAAATTTGTGTTCATTAATATAACAAATCTATGAAAAAAATTACATAGACAAAGAAACTTTGGGCCCCTTGAAAAAAGAAGTGACAGAGGAAGTACAAAAATTTAAAGAACAAAACCTAAAGATTTTTGAAAGGTTTAAAAAAGAAACATGGGCATGGGAAAGAAAAAGAGATCTGATATGGTGCAATATTTGTGCAAAGAAAAAAGCCAAACTATTCAATATAAAAAAGGCAGCTCCAAAGATATTTGAAGAGAAATACAGGCAAAGGCACTCATATATGGAAAACTTCACAATACAAAAAATAATATCACAAAAGGGGAATGCAGAACAGAAGATTAGTAAAGTGGAAGTTAAACAACTAGAGGCTGAAGTTATGGAATACCTGTGAAGTGAAGGATTTAGTGTAGAAAGTCTAACACAGGTTCTGTCTCAGTATGATGAGACCACGACTCCCTAAATTAAAGAGAAACAGAAACATGTGGACCAGGAGACATTTGAAGAAGAAATATGGACATGGGAAAGAAAAAGAGATTTAATGGTGCAATATTTATGCTAAGGAGAGAGTAAAACTAATCAACATGAAAGGTAACACCTGTGATATTTGAAGAGAAATACAGGCAAAGGCATCTGAATATAGAAAATCTCACAATACAAAAAAAAGAAAACAAAGGGAGAAAGTAGAAAACAGGATTAGTAATGGAGAAATTAAAGAAATAGAAACTGAAGTTATGGATTACCTGTAAAGTGAAGGATTTAGTGTAGAAAATCCAACTTGGGTAATGTCACAGCATGATGGAACAATGACTCCACAAATTAGGGAGAAACCGGTGGAATAGGAAGCTGTTCTTGAACTGTTTGTAAGTTTCTGTGAGGCCATTTTTTGCTTGGGCTAAATGGAAGTCTCTCTGTTGATCAGTGGCAGTGAAAAACATTGAGCAGCCTGCCTGCCCCTGTGGGAGTGGTTACTGACTTGAAACTGTAGTTTTATTGGCCATTTTGGGTCAATTCCAAAACTCCTTCATCTTCCTCTCTTAAAACCTGGTTGCCTTGTGGTTTTGGCATCTTTTCAGGCTTGGCTGTTGGTGAAGCACCCACCAAGAGGAGAAAACGCTGAGAGAAGAAAGGAGCCACTTTTGAGATTTTAAGTATTTTTCCTCTGTTTATTTGCTAAGTTTTTCTGCATAGCCACCTATTTTGAGCATTGTCTGGCTTGTTAAACTTGATTTCTGCATTAGTAACTGTATTTAGAGCACAACCTAGAGCTGTTTACTGAATTTCCTGTTTGCACTTATTTTTAAAATCGTTTTTTTCTCAAAACTTGCATTTTATCTGTCTTTGGCCTAGCACTCTTGTGTGGGGTCATTTACTGCACTGTTATAACTTGTTGATACTTGTGAACCTCTGCTATCTCTGAAAAAAAAAAAAAACAAAAATAAATCTTGCTTTTTTTCCCACTTTTCTGAGATTTAAAAAAGTTCAGTTACAGGCTTGCTGTTCTTGAACTGTTTGTAAGTTTCTGTGAGGCCATTTTTGCTTGGGCTAAAGGGAAGTCTCTCTGTTGATCAGTGGCAGTGAAAACATTGAGCAGCCTGCCTGCCCCTGTGGGAGTGGTTACTGACTTGAAACTGTAGTTTTATTGGCCATTTTGGGTCAATTCCAAAACTCCTTCATCTTCCTCTCTTAAAACCTGGTTGCCTCATGGTTTTGGCATCTTTTCAGGCTTGTTGGCTGTTGGTGAAGCACCCACCAAGAGGAGAAAATGCTGAGAGAAGAAAGGAGCCACTTTTGAGATTTTAAGTATTTTTCCTCTGTTTATTTGCTAAGTTTTTCTGCATAGCCACCTATTTTGAGCATTGTCTGGCTTGTTAAACTTGATTTCTGCATTAGTAACTGTATTTAGAGCACAACCTAGAGCTGTTTACTGAATTTCCTGTTTGCACTTATTTTTAAAATCGTTTTTTTTTTCTCAAAACTTGCATTTTATCTGTCTTTGGCCTAGCACTCTTGTGTGGGGTCATTTACTGCACTGTTATAACTTGTTGATACTTGTGAACCTCTGCTATCTCTGAAAAAAACAAAAAACAAAAAATCTTGCTTTTTTCCCACTTTTCTGAGATTTAAAAAAGTTCAAGTTACAGGCTTGCTGTTCTTGAACTGTTTGTAAGTTTCTGTGAGGCCATTTTTTGCTTGGGCTAAAGGGAAGTCTCTCTGTTGATCAGTGGCTGTGAAAAACATTGAGCAGCCTGTCTGCCCCTGTGGGAGTGGTTACTGACTTGAAACTGTAGTTTTATTGGCCATTTTGGGTCATTTCCAAAACTCCTTCATCTTCCTCTCTTAAAACCCTCTTTTGCGAGGTTTTGCGCGTTTTTGTGCATAGCGCAACAGCGGGCAGTGCTGCCTAATTGGGTTTAAACTATTCCTGGCTCCACAAAGTCTGCTCTTCACTTTTTCCCTTAGAACTGCACTATCTCTCAATTTAAACACCATATTCTCATTCTAAGGCCCTTCACTGGTCCAATTAAGTAATCGTACACGTTAGCACTATTAAACCATAAGCACTACTTACTCTTATACTCTCTACGATTACCCTGTCCTCTATTGGTCCGTCTTAAATTCAGTTTCCCTATATTACTCTAGCATGTCCAAAGGTCAGTCAATGGTTTCCTCTCCAGTCCACCTGGTGAATCTGGGAATTTTGAGGCAATGTTACAACTGTCTTATGTACACGGACAACCCTCTCCTCCTCCAAACAGGTTCAAATATATGTGAGAGATGCAACTATTTAGCCAAACTGGAGGCTGAGCTCTCTCATCTCAAAACTGGTGTAACCAGTCAGGAGGAGAAGCTAACCTCACACAACACAATTCCAGTATCACATAGTCCCACCACATCAGCGAACCAAACACATAAATACACAAAAACATACTCGGAGGCTCTAAATAAAAATCTACCTAAGCAACAGAGACCTCCAAAGCAGACATCCAAGCAAACGCTACCTCAAAACAAAACACACACAACACATAACCCACAAATTCAGTGTGCCAAGCAGCCACAGCCCTTAAGGCTGAATAACACATACTCTTGTAATAGGTGACTCTGTTGTCAGACACACTGACGTCCCACTCACCAGGCTGAATAAAGAGAAGGTCATGGTGAGCTGCCTGTCGGGTGCTAGGATCCACCACATAACGCAAACACTCAGGTCACTCCAAAGCAAATACAAATATGACTCAGTCATTGTACATGCTGGTGTGAATGACCTGAGACGTACCTCCCTGGACTACATGAAAAGAGACATAGAGGAGCTCTCTGATCATGTAGCCCAGGCTGGTATGACCCTGACCTTGAGCAGCATCTTACCCTCACCTAGAATGATGCCACAGTACAAAGACAAAATGATCGATTTTAAGAATTGGCTAAAATCTTGGTGTCATTCAAAGGGGATCCAGTGTCTGTCAGCCTGGGATGACATGCTCGACAAGCCACGTTGCTTCACTAGGGACGGCTTGCACCTGTCACCACTGGGCTTTCAGATATTGGCAAAGGCTCTTGCCACCCCCATAGTGCCTTTTTTAGGCAAGGCTCAAAAGTCAAACCCACTCCTATAGACAGCACAAGGAACAAGAAACTAAGGGTAATTCTGCTAAACGCCAGAAGTCTTAACCTCAAGATGCACACACTCAAAGCTCTCCTCAGTATGGAGAACACTGATATCTGTGCAGTGACAGAAACTTGGTTCAAGGCTCCAGAGAGCACCCCAGCACTACCAGGCTATACCTCATATCATGCTTTTCGGCCCCAAAACCTAGACCGAACCACAAAAGGAGGGGGAGTTTCCATATTTATCAAGGATATCCACACCTCCAGGTTAGTGGCATTGCACGGAGTATCGGAGACCATCCATGTGCAACTAACAGTGGGCAAGACTGCTTTTCAGTTTATAGCATCCTACAGACCACCCTCTCAAAGTCAGGAATCCCACTCGGCTTTCCTGAAAACATTGGAGAACATGAAGATCTCTCCGAACACCATTATATTGGGCGACTTCAACTACCCAAACATTGACTGGGAGCACTACTCAAGCCCCAGCACCTTAGCCCAAAGGTTCCTGGAAATTATAAACTCAAATGCTATGGAACAACTAGTCACCACTCCCACAAGAGGGGACAACATACTAGACCTGATCATTACCAACATGGGGACTCTATGCTCCACACCAGAAGTATATCCCTCATTGGTAAGATCAGACCATAAATTAATTTCACTGGATGTCCACATCCCGACCCCACCCCAGCCCAGAAAACCACAGTGAAAAACTTCTCAAAGCGAACTTCTCACTTCTCAAAACCGAAGTGGAATCCTTCAAGGCCCCAGGGCCAGTGGAAACTACGCCCAAACTGCAGAATCCTATATAAACACATTCTACGGACATCTCCAGGAATGCATGGATCATGCTATCCCAAACAAAACCAAGACCCAATCATCCAAAGGCAGGCATCCAATCTGGTGGACCCCTGCCATAAATAAACTGTACAACAGAAGGAGGAAGCTACTACATGATAGAGCAAAATCCCTAATAGGGAAGGCATCTCTGATCAGTACTAGCAAAAAATTACGATCCCTCATAAAATCCTCCAAGGCCAGCTTCGAGAGAAAAATTGCACAGGACACCAAAGACAATCATAAGGCTTTTTTCAGTTATGTTAAAAACCTGGGATGCAACTCCCAGACTTGTTTTGAGTTGATTCTAAATGACAAAAAATACACTGAACCCACAGACATCGCCAATATCCTGGTAGCCAGGTTCAGTGCAAACTTCTCCACCCCCCCCCCAAAAGAGCAAGTATCTATCCCGGAAGAGGGCTGCCTCCCAAACATCTCTGATGCTCAGGTGAAGGCTGCCCTCTCCAAAGCAAAAAACACTGCTTCCATGGGACCAGATGGCATCCCAGGTTGCATCCTACATGAATTCCAAGAGGAACTAATCCCTCAAATAAAACAGCTATACAATCTCAGCCTCACTACAGGATATGAGCCCACAGAATGGCATACAGCAACAGTGGTCCCACTCCACAAAGGTGGAGCCTCTATGGACCCTGGAAACTACCGCCCCATAAGCCTGACTAGCTTAGTCTGCAAGGCTATGGAGAGGATTATCATGGAGCTCATAAACAAAGACATTGGGGACCTACAGACACTAGATCCTACCCAGTTCGGCTTTGTCAAGGGCAGATCCTGCCTTTTGAACCTGGTTGACTTCTTTGAAACAGTCACCAAAGCCATAGATGAAGGGAAGGTAGTCCACACAGCCTATCTGGACCTTGCAAAGGCATTTGACACAATACCCCACTCGGGCATCATAGATAATCTATCCAGCTTAAGATAAACCCCTATGTCACAAGATGGGTCGCAAACTGGCTCAAAGACAGAACCCACAGAGTGAGAGTTGCTGGAGCCATGTCAGACTCGAAACCGGTCACAAGTGGCATCCCACAGGGTTCTGTCCTGGAACCACTCTTGTTCGGTATATACTTTTCCGAGGTACAGGCAAACGTGGGAGGACTATGGCTCACCAAGTTCGCAGACGACTGCAAACTGGGCGCCATAATCAACTCTCCAGCTGACACAAACATCCTTCAAAAAGGTCTCACAGGGACAGATAACTGGTGCCAGCGCCATGGTTTAAAGCTAAATGCCAAAAAATGTATAGTCATACCCTTTGGCAAAAACAATGTGCCCACAAATTACCACATAGGCGGTAACCCATTAAGTACAGAGAAAGTTATTAGGGACCTGGGGACCCAAGTTGATAGCAATCTCTCCTTTGAAAACCACATTGCCAAAGTGGTTAGAAAGACCTTCTACATAGCCCACCTCATCACGAATGGTTTCACATCTAGATCAAGAGAGGTAATCGTGCCCCTTTATTCATCCCTCATCAGGCCCATCATAGAATACAATGCCCCTTTTGGGATGTACCTTACCCGACACCTGCAGCAATTAGAAAGACCCCAAAAGTATCTCACCAAGAGGATCAAGGGTCTCAAATAGATGCCATATGCTGCTCGGTTAAAAAAACTCCAGCTCTACTCAGTTGCATACCGCCTACTTCAAGGCGATCTATGCCTGACATACAAAGCTATGTCAAATCCAGAATTAATGGACATGCTCCACCTCAGTAAATCTAAATCCCTTAGAGCCACACGCTTGAGGGACTTGAACCTCAGCACAGAAATAAATAGAACTTACTGGAGGGACAGGTTCATAACCCAGAGGCTCCCTTCGCTCTGGAATAGAATTCCAGTTCATGTGAGGCAGAGCACCTCACTGAATCTCTTCAAGAAGAATCTCGATAGGTGGATGGGGGATCGTAGGTTTGTCCCAGGGATTACTCCCATGTCACTATTAGACAGAGGCACAGTAAACTAAACCTTAAAAAGGGCACAGTATACTCAAATCAAGGGGTGGCATAAGCCATACAGAATCGGACTAGGCTTATAATTGCCCCAGGGCAGATAGCCTAGTATGAACCTATGAACCTATGAACCTATATGATCACTCGCCATATGAAGTTGCTCTGGAGCTTGTAGTAGTAGTTCTTGCCTTAATTGCTTTACAATCACAGGAAGAAGTTCTGGAACTTTCTGTAGAATACCCGCAGGAAACACAGAATAAAGAATATCAAATTCAACTCATCTAAATCACCTCACTGTCCATATTGTGAATCACAGGAAGCAGAGCTAATCCATATGTTTTGGAGTTGTAAATGCATATTTAAACTATGGAACTCACTAAGAATCCAACTACAAAAACAAGGATATGAAAAAGCAGCACTTACTTGGGAATTCATACTCCTACACATCTTACCTTCAGATATACCCAAAAACAAAGGAAACATTTGTATCACATTATTTCTATTAATAAAACTATACATTGCTTCCAAATGGGGGGACAGACTCAACATAAACTGGAATGATTTCAAAAAATGGTAATTAGACATCTACTGGCCCACAAATGGGTAACTGATACAAAGAGTGATACACTGAAGAAACTAGAAAGATGGGAACATACCTTTAACTTACTACTAGCATAACCCACCCTCTTTATCATAAGGACTTTGGTCTTTACATGCATTGTCACATTTCTAATATATAAGTGACATTGTGAAAATAAGAAATATCCACATTATTGTAAGCTTACTGATTCACCTTGAAAATAAAGTATATGGCACCTTTGTACAGTTGTAAATAAGTTAGGTGTTTATGTATGAATCGATTATGTGTACCTGCAATTCTTTACCCAATGTACATTATCATTGTTTTACTGTTTTATTTTGTCTGTACCCATGAGTTGAAAAACTAAATAACACATTTTGAAAAAAAAAGAACAAAAAATGTGCCCTCAGAATAGAAGAAAATGATCTAAGGGAAGAGTTGCTTGATTTGATAGAGATGGACAGGCATATTAAGACTGATGATAGAAATAGATTATAGAAAGTAATTAAGACCCAAATGTTAAAAGTCTGATAAAACAGATGAACACAGTAATTAAGACTATTAACAGAAATTCATGTGATATAACAGAAGTAAATAGGATATATCACTGTGCAGCTAAATTAATAACAGATAAAGTGTTACCACAAAAACAGAGAGTAATAAGAGAAAACGAGGAAAGTAATCACATGTCATCATGGAAGTATCACACAAAGAAAATTATAAAGCAATTAAGACAAGAAATGTCACTTTTAGAAGAGTATAGAAGAGGGAACAGATCAATAAAAATGCTTAGAAAGATAGATGTGATAAAAGCAATGTGCAGTATTAGAACAGACAAGGGCTCCTCCTCCTTAAGATTGAACCTGTAAGCCATTCTAAAATTATAGACCAATAACTTGCCTTTCAACGACTTATAAACTATACACTGGAACTGATGCTGACAGAGTTTATAGTTATTTAGAAGAAAACTCAATCATAGCACTAGAAAAAAAATGGCAACAAAATAAATCATATGGAACGAAGAATCTTTTGTTGCTATAAAAGTCATAATGTAAATGGTAAAAAGGCAAATAATCTAAGAATGACATGGATAGATTACAAAAAAAACTTTTGGCAGCATCGAACATTCACGAATAAAGGAGTGCATCCAGATGTTTACGATACCACCCTACATTGATCAATTGCATTGCAGTGACCATGAAACCGTGTCAAACCACTTTATAATTAAACCATGATAAAGGGGAAATTATTATCCCAGAGATAAAAGTTCAAAGGGGGGTATTCCAATGTGATTCTTTGTCACTGCTGTTGCTTTGTCTTGCCCTTAACCCATTAAGCTATTTAATTAACAGATAAAGTGTTGGTTATAATTTGGATCCTTGAAAAGAAACTTGCTTAAAAAGTTCTCATCTATTCTTTGTGGATGACTTAAAAATTATATAATCCATCAGACGAGGAGTTAAAAGCACATCAGCAAGTGGTTAAAACTTTCTTCGATGACATAAGAATGTCACCTGGTCTTGATAAATGTTTGAAAGCAACATTTAAAACAGGAAAGTGTCAGTATAAAGACAATTTCAGTCTAGGACAGGAATGTTATATAAAGGAACATCAGCAGGAAGGAGTGTATAAATATTTGGGAATTGATGAAGGATCAGCAATAAAACATGAACAAATATGAATAAAACTCAGTAAAGAATATTTTAGAAGACTAGAAGTAATACTGAAAACAGCTATGATATCTAAGAATAAAGTCCAAGCTATAAACCAATTTGCTGTTCCTGTTTGTACTTATATTTTGGGTGTGACTGACTGGTTCAAAAAGTATTGAATCAGTTGGAGAGAAAAATGAGAAAAATACTTCTTGCTTATCAAATGATATATAAAAATCCTTGTATACCAAGATTATATATTCCATGATCTGAAAGAGGTATGGGCTTCCTCAAAATTGATAGCATGCCCAGATCTGCAGTCATAGGACCGAAAAAATATATGTTAACCTCATCAGATCCAAACATAGTGAAAGTTTTAAAACATGACGGCAGGAAGTCTAAGATGACCTCACTGCTAAGTTTAGCAGAAGCTTTCAGGTGACAAGCAGGAATGGAAATCAAAACTGACAAAGACAAAAATCAGACAACTGAATGTGCAAAAAAAACCCAAAAGAAATACTATAAGGATAAGGATCAAATGAGAAGGAAAAGAATATGGAAAAGCCACAAATGCATTAGCAAGTATAGAGATCTCCTGAAGCAGCCTGATGTTGATCAGGATTTAAGGAGAGGTGAGTTGAAACCAAAGGGTGAAAAGTTACTAAAGGCAGCCCAGGACAGCAGACTATGTACACGTTGGTTTACAAAGTCCGTTGAATGTGTGGGAGAAACAGACAAATGTAGGTTCTGCAAAAAAATAATTGAAAACATTTGCATACCTTGTTGCTGGGTGAGATACACTTATGGCAGAGCGCGTGCACACTGAAAGGCACAATAATGTGGCAAGATTGTTGCATTGGAGATGATGCAAAATACTAAAAAGAGAAGTAGCTAAGAAGCATTGGAAACATGAACCACATAGCTTTATAGAGTATGATGAAGTGTACATCACATGGGATAATGCACTGACAACAATTTAAAAAAATCGATGTTAAAAAAACCAGATATGGTAGTCGATGGAAAAAAGAGAAATGTAACAGCGATCTCTGAAATTGCTACACCTAGCTATTACAGTGTCTCATGTATGGAGAGACACAACGTTATAAAATATCAGGATTTGAAGCAGAAATGAGAGCAATGTGGAAGAAAGATACCCAGACAGTTCCATTAGTAGTAGGAGCAATGGATCTCATAAAAAATCTACAATCATATTTAGATATGCTACCAATACCTGTAACTCCATATGAATTGCAAAATGAGTCAGATTTGGGCACATTACAGGTACTGCAAAAAGCACGTTTAGCTAATATCAGAGATTAAAACAGCACTAATTTCATGAGCTTTAATCATACTCTGACTTAAGAATGGGGTCCATTCCCATCAAAGTATTAGAAACCCAAAAGACTTGGAGAAATTAAACCAAGAAGAATGACAGATCATTGAATATACTCCATCTTGCTCCTTTTTTGGTTTCTTGTTGAGTTGATACAGTACACAATGGAATTTTTTTGGATCACTTGTGCTTCACTGTTCATGTTCAGGTACTGTTGTTACATTTATCATCTCACCTGGTGGGATGATTTAAGTAGGTGGTTTGGGAGACTGATATGGTCTATAGCCACCCACTAGTGTGTTGTGTACCTCTTCGGTTAATCCTATCCCCCTTACAGCTCATCAGATACACTAGACAATCTCGACGTACTGAAATGTTGAAATTCACTACACTATGCCAAATCCGCAAATGTCGAATCTGCCGCTATCATGGTGTCGCGTTCGTGACATGTGGTGCAGTTTGTGGATTTATCTGGGGTTTCAGGTAAGTGTTGCGTGTTTGAGGATATTGGGTGGGGATTTTAGTGTGTGTGTGAGTGTGTGCGGCGGTGTTTTTTGTGTGTGTCTTTAATGCGACCTCGGAGTTAGAATATATAAGTAGGGGGGTGTGGGGGTGCAGTCCCCCATGTGGGGGGTGTAGGGGGGCTCGCCCCCCTGCTTATAGGTAGGTTAGGTGTGTTTGTGTGTGTTGTTATGTTTGTTTAGTTAGGTAGGTGTATGTGTGTGTGTGAATGGTCGCGGTTGTGGTATTCGTGATTATGGGTTTTCGTGTGTATAGGCTTTCGACTATTCAGTCTCGAAATACTGAAATTCGACATTTCAGTATTTCGAGATTGTATAGTGAATCCAGCTCATCATATATATGTTTTGTCAAAAACTTCTGGTATGGTAAGTGGATCAATATCAGTATTATGCTAAAGCTATTTATATCTACATCTTCATTTCTCTGGTCATCTTCTCAGGTTTTTATGTCACACATTTGCTTTGTAGAAGGCTGAACTACTGAAACTGGAATTGATTTAAGCTGAATATGATGAAGACTGGGGCATGCTGGGGGCATGCCACTCCCCTTCCATTTCAGGGGCTCTATTTGTCTCCTCTGATATTGTTTATGGGAGAAAAGTAACAATTTATGTGTGTAGATCAGAGTGTATGTGCTCTATCTTTAAGAAGCATATCAAGGACTGAATGTGCACATATAAATACTGGGCATGTGTTATTCCCAGTGCCATTTTGAGAGTGCAGCCAGAGCGTATGTATGTAAGATTGCAAAAGTTAGTTTGTATATAAGTTACTTAAGTTAAAGTCAGTAAACTTCTATTGTGATGTGTTTGTATATAAAAAAGCTGCTTGAACAGAACCCATGAAGACTCTTCTATTGTTTCTAAAGTAAGAGAGCAACATGGTGTCAGAACCAGGATTCTAGAGAGTAATATTCAGAGCCATGAGATGCAGAGATGACAGTGAAGGTAAACTAAGAGAAATAAGCACGGAAAAGAGACAGACAAAAATCAAAGGTAACGAGAATTCACACAAACTGCTTATTTTATAAAAAAAGATAAAACGGAGCATTACAAAGGCACAGATCACATTATTAAACAAGTGGGAGGCACAAAACGTTTGTTAACTAAGGGAGATGTTGAAAACTAAGATATTTGATAAAATGATTATCACAAAAGCAAAGGGAGCATGTTTAAAGCAAAATGAAACGTGTATTTAGAGCAAAACGGTCATGTTTAGAGTAAAACGAGTACAAGAAAAGTACAAATGGCATGAAGAGAGATTAAACGAGCAAAACAAATATAATAAGGGCAAAAAAGGGCACATTAAGCATAAATAAAGCAAGGCGACTGAATGTCTTTTGGCAAAGTGCTGTGTTTTGGCATAACTACGACTTCGTATTGTATCAAGGGCATAACTAGAGTTATTCAAAGTATCGCAAAGTGTATAAAAGTGCTTACAGTGTGTGCTTATTACTGTGCATGTATTCTGAAGAGTTATTTTTGTGCAAAGTGCAACTATTTCACGAAGTACAGTCAAAATGCAGCCATTTCAAAAAGTTTTTTGTGCTGAATGTGTCTATTTGCAAATTGACACCATTACAGAGTGTTTCTTGCACTGTAAAGAATTGCCTAGCAAGGTACTGCCATTTTGGGGAAATTTCAGTATGCTGTGTACAGTTTATTCGCAAAGTGCAATTATTTTGAAATGTTTCTGACTCTGAGCTTCCCTTGCCCTGTTCATTCACATTGTGCAGTTATTTGAGATGTTTCTTAAACTGATGAGGTAATTTCATGCAATACAGTAATTTCAAGAGTATTATAGTGCCCAAAAGACTTATTTCGCAAAGTTCAGTTATACAGAGGCTTGCTGTGCTATTGGGCAAAGGTACAAATACTGGCATCAATTTCTGGCATACGTGTATGTGTATGTGTTCGTACTTATTTGCAAAATCCTTCACTGGTATGTGTTAATACGGCAGACAGATTTCAAAAGCCCTTGCCACTTGTATTTGATCAGAATATTGCAGAGACTTGGAGAATATTTGAGCAAGAGTATGATATTTTTATACAAGCAGCTTATTCAGATAAAGATGCACACACCAGGGCATTCATTTTGCTAAACCTAGCTGGGTCAGAGGTCATAGAAAGAGAGTTAATTTGTGTATGCACCAGCAGTATATAAGGGAGAAGGTGAAAATTGTCATATTGTTGAACAGGCTGAATCAAGGAAAGACCCCGTGTGTGTGAAGAGCAAATTCAGAGACATGCTGACAATAAAGGAACACTTGTCAGCGTTTGTTAAATCTCAGTATTTTTTCTGAAAAAAAAAAAAAAACATTTCTAAAAGGTAGCTCCTAATTTTGGAGCAGTGGTATGAGTCATGCCCCTGTACATTGAGAAGAGCATGCTGCTGGTGATGGCTGAGTGAATATTTAACACCCTAGATTTTACCAGCAGATCCATATATAACCATGGTCCTATCTACTTTCAGTAGCTGGTGATCTCTTACTCCCCATTTCCACAAGTTCAGTCTACTGTCTGCAGTGCAAGAGCTGCTGGTGATTCCACAGATAAATCAATGGTTCTCTGTTTACCATTCAGTCTACTGTCAAGCTTTTGTTCAGCTATGTTCTAACCTCCAGACAAATATTACATTAGAGAGGCATTTGTTTTACACAAGAGATCAGAAACCAGGGGAAACTTTTGCAGTTTATATTACTTGACCTGAAAAACAAAGCTAAAATGTGTCAGTTTGGTGACTTAAAATATGAGTTAATAAAAGACAGGCTCGTGTGTGGTATTAATAGTGCTGCTGTGAGAAAGACTTTGCTTTGTGAAAGTGTTCTAATGTTGAGTAAAGAAATAGAGATTTGTCAAATCCATGAAATTACAGAAAATGCAAAAGTATGCTTGCAAGTGACAAGAGCATGGTTTCAGCAGGCTCCTGAGCAAATGTAGACAGCATGCAACACATGCCAAACAGAAGTAGGCCTAAGCACATGGCAGCCACATCCCCTGCTGGCTCACCAGGGAAACCACATAATTTTCTAGCAAGTTCTAAGACTAGTTCAGTTAAAAAGAGCATGCTCAGTGCAGTACAAACGTGAACTGGCAAAACCCAAGTCCAGCTTTATTGTTAACTGTCACAATTGTGATGCCAATCATGACTCTAAAGGAGAGAAATGCTTAACATTTGGTCAGCAATGTCACAAGTGTAAAAAATGGAACCATTTTCAAATGTTTTGCAAATCAAGTAAACCCCACACTTGTAAAGAAATGTCATACAAAAAAGCAAATTGATCAAGTAGAATTGCAGCAGTCCACTTTTTATGTAGATGGTGTATCAGTAACTGGTGAAAGAGTTGATTCAGTGAATTTATTGGCAATGAGCAAAGTGTTTTGTACAGTCTGGATCAATGGTAAATCCACAGAACTTAAAGCAGACACTGCTTCAAAGTGTAATGTTATATCAGCAGACACATTTGCTAAAGTGAGAACTAATGAGCAACTCAATGTGGCCAGTAATGCAAAATGCGTTGCTTATGGAGATGATGAGATTCAAATCAAAGGCTCAGTGATGTTTTCATGTTATTTGGCTAAGAACTGTTACATCTTGTTATTCTATGTAGCCCAAAGACCAGTACAGTCTTTATTGGGTCTCAAAGGCAGTTTGAGAATGAATTTGCTTTCTTTTACCAAAGAAGTTAATCACATAAGTGCATATCCTAGTCCCAATTTTTCTGAAGCCATTTTCTCAGAGTATGCTGATGCTTTCGATGACAGGCTGGGTAAACTTCCAGTTGTGTATTCCATGAAGTTAGACCCAGAGTTTGCTCTAGTAGTCAGACCAGCAAGAAAAGTTCCGATAGCTATGCAGGATAAAGTCAAAGCTCAGCTGGATAAAATGGTACAGCAAGGTGTAATTTGTCCAGTTACAGAACCAACTGAATGGGTGTCATCCATGGTAGCAGCTCACAAAAATGTCTCAGACAAAATCAGAATGCGTATTGACCCAACATGCCTGAATAAAGCATTGAAGAGACTGCATCATCCGATGTGTACGGTTGAAGAGGTTACAGCTTGAATACCAAATGCCACTGTTTTTTCTGTCTTGAATGCAAAAAGTTAATTTTGGCAAGTGATGCTTGATCACAAATCCTCATTATTAACCACTTTTGATATCCCCTTTGACAGATACCGATTCCTAAGGATCCCATTTGCAAGTGAAAGCTTCCAGCATGCAATGAAGCAAATTTTTTTGGGTTACTCTTGTGTCATAATAGTAGATGATTTATTGGTTGGAGGCAATGATGAAGCAGAGCATGACAGAAACCTAAAGAGACTTCTATACAGAGCACATAAATAAACTTAAAGCTCAATCCTTTGAAGTGTAAATCCAGACTACCAGAAGTTACATATGTAGGTCATTTATTTACCAGTACTGGCTTGAGACCAGACCCGACCAAGCAAGCAGCTAGTCTTGAAATGTCAGCACAAGATAACCAGATAGTATTCAAGCTCTACAGCATTTCCTAGGCATGGTTAACTGTTTAGGCAAGTTCATACCAAACTTCAGTGAGTTGACAGCACCTTTTAGAGAGCTGATGTGCAAAAATGTTGCATGGTCATAGTTAGAACAGCACCAGAAGGCATTTGAAGTCCTTATGCAGAAAATTGCCATCCCACCTACACTAAGATACTATGATGTAAATAAGTCAGTCACTCTTTCCTGTAATGCTTCAAAATTTGGTCTTGGTGCAGTTATTCTTCATGAGGACAGACCAGTAGCCTATGCGTCTAGAACACTTACCAAAACTGAAATGCAATATGCTCAAATTGAGAAAGAACTTTTGGCAATAGTATTTGCATGTTCAGAGTTTCATGATTATAGCTATGGTCGAGCTATTCAGATTGAAACTGATCACCAACCTTTAGTTACTATTCTAAAGAAGTCTATGCATTCAGCTCCAGTGAGATTACAAAGAATGATGCTCAAATTGCAAAAGTACAACTTCAAAATGGTCTATACAAAAGGCAAACTACTTTATCTGGCTGATACCTTACCCAGATCACCCAGAAATATGACAGAACAGCTTGACACAGAGAATTTTGACTTTGATATTATGCCAGTGCATAATTTGTCTACCACTAGACTTGATGAGCTGAGAGATCACACAAGGACTGATCCAAATTTGCAAAAGCTCAATCACTACATTAATGTTGGATGGCCAGCAAAGCAATCTAGTGTATCATCTGAAGTGCAAACCTATTTTCCTTACAGAGATGAAATGCTGATGGAAGATGGCATTATTTTCAAAGGTCCTAAAATTGTTGTTCCTGCTTCTTTACAACAAGAATATATCCAGATTTTGCACTGTGGTCACCCAGGTTCTGCATCCACTAAGAGAAGAGTGAGAGAACTAGTATTGTGGCCTTCATTACTGAAAGATTTTGATAAAGTACTTTCTTCTTGTTCAGTATACAATAGTATGAAACCGCATTTGCAAAGAGAACCACTTCAGCTAAGTCAAGTTCCTAAACTACCTTGGTCAACAGTAGCCACTGATATCCTTGAGTGGGACAATCAACACTACTTAGTACTGATAGACTCTTATTCAAATTGGTTTTGAGATTGACTTACTATCTAAAATAACATCCACTACTATTATTGCTAAGTTGAAACGTTATTTTTATTAGTCCACACACAATTATTTCTGACAATGGTACTCAATTTACTAGCCAGTTGTTTCAGAAGTTTACAAGAGAATGGGACTTTGTACATGTTACTAGCAGTCCTGAATATCCACAGTCAAATGGACTAGCTGAACGTGCAGTACAGAGTGCAAAGCAATTACTTGAAAGGTCAAAGTGTGACAGTACTGATGTCTTTTTGAATTTACTTAATCTCAGAAACATACTCCATGACAATATACTTGGCTCACCTGCTCAAAGACTTCTATCTAAGTAAACCAGAATGACGCTACCTATTAGTTCCAGTTTATTGAGGCCTAAAGCTAAGAGCAACAGAACCATCAAGGCTCAATCATTCAGAAAGCATTCTATACAGAAGTCCAGTTATGATAACTCGAGCAGATGTCTTCATCCATTGCGAGAAGGAGAGGCTGTGAGGATACAAATGGCAAAATGTTTCAGCCGGATTGGTCAAGTTACAGGTATATGTACTGAACTGAGATCCTACCTTGTAGAATCTGGGGGTGTGGAATGCAGGAGAAATCAGAGACATCTTCTTCCTGTACCAGAATCATCACTGCAGCATTGCTTCTGTGATACAGACTCTATATCTCAGAGTGAACCAGACGTTGTTCCTATCCCAGAGTGTGTCTCAACCGCTACTTCCATTCCTCAGGATGTTCCAAATACTCCCAAGGTTGAACATTCTGTAGAGACAGCTCCAATTGCTAAAGCTAATTCCCAGTTTTACAGCATGTCACACGATATGGTCGAATTTCGAAGCCCAGTGTGAAATACACAGCAACATGGACATAACTGTGTATATATATATATATATATATATATATATATATATATATATATATATATATATATATATATATATCTATATACCTAGTCTTGTATAGTTAGTTGCATGACAAAGAACTACTTGTTATATCTGCATGCCAAGTAGATTCATAACATTGCATGATCTATTTTTCAAAGAGGCACGTGCTATTCCCAGTGCCACTTTGAGAGTGCAGCCAGAGAGTGAGCAGGTATGATTGCAGTAGTTGGTTTGTATATAAGTTAGTTAAGTTAAAGTCAGTAAATTTCTATCATGATGTGTTTGTATATAATAAAGCTGCTTGAACAGAACCCATGAAGATTCTTCTATTGCATCCAAAGTAGGAGAGGGAAAGATGTATAGCCAAAAAGTGTTCCGAGAAAACATGCTGACAATAAAGGAACACTTGTCAGCATTTGTTAAATCTCAGTATTTTTTTCTGAAAAAAAAAAAAAACATTTCTGAAAGGTAGCTCCTAATTTTGGAGCAGTGGTATGAGTCATGCCCCTGTACCTTGAGAAGAGCATGCTGCTGGTGATGGCTGAGTGAATATTTAACACCCTAGATTTTACCAGCAGATCCATATATAACCATGGTCCTATCTACCTTCAGTAGCTGGTGATCTCTTACTCCCCATTTCCACAAGTTCAGTCTACTGTCTGCAGTGCAAGAGCTGCTGGTGATTCCACAGATAAATCAATGGTTCTCTGTTTACCATTCAGTCTACTGTCAAGCTTTTGTTCAGCTATGTTCCTTACCTTCTAGGTTGTGGGCTTGTAGTACTAAGTTCTTTTTCAGGAGGTTCCAAAATTATTATTTTTTTAGAACAGACTGGTTCAATCCAGGTGGAGATTTCTGCTAAGGACTACAACGGTTTCAGTTTTCCGTGACTAATTATTCATTTTCATTTTCTTGTTTCCAGTTTTGGCGTTATTGTAGGCAGAATTTTTACATTAATTATTTTATTTATTCCATGCTACTATAACATAGCTGTCGCTTTATTCTGCAAAGTTCTTGAGCTCAAGCAGTTATATCATTAAAATATAAAACTTAAAGCTTAGTGCAGCTGTCTACAAAACCAGTACTGATAAATAGCAGTCCCCAAACAGACACATCCCATCCCACTTTACTGCAAATATTACTATTTCAATTAGTTTCTAGGTGACAGTCACTTTTAATTTATTATAAACAAATCAGTAACATAACAAATGTTTAATATGTGCCAGAAACATGGAGGCCAAGAAATTCACCTTGACAGAGAAGCGTGAAACTTACTTAAAAATGGCATGTAGCTTCAGAAATACAGTCTAGATTTACTCGGTTCAATCACTAAGCCTGCATAGCCATTTTTCCATCCTTTTGATAATGTACATATGCAATTAACATTTATTCTAGCTTACAGACTTGTATATATCCAATTTATATAATTATTGTGCTCATATAAAATAGGAACTAAAGATAATAATTATTTCTCGTAAGAAGGTATGTCATTTTATACATGTATTTTACTAGTGAAACAGATATCACAAATTTGAGCTGCTGTTATCGCCTTGCCCTTAATGATATTTATTTAGGCATGCGCAAGAGCAGCTGGGGTTCCAGATGTGTTATCCTGAAAATTTTGTGAGAAAATCCGGAAGCAGTACAGGGATATCAACATTTGAGGAAAGGCTATAATTGAAGTTTATAATGTCCAGCAAAAATTTACTAACTGCAAAATTTGCAAAATATTCAGTTTAAGAATGTAGCTGACTGCTTTCTTCACAGTAACAAATACAGCAGATATCAAAAATATTAAAATATAATGCTACTGTGACTTCAGACTGTAAAGGAATATGAAGTGATGCATGTTTTTGTATAAAAAAGATTATAAAATTATTTTTGTTTGCTATGACTTACAAATTACATTACAATTATTTTTCAATAAAATTAAAGATTCAGCTCTTTCCCTTTAAAGCTAGTGCAGAATCTGAGGACTTTTGCAATGAATAATTACAGTATATTTCTTCAAGAATTTCTTGACAATATTTCAAAAGCATTTTGCAAGTACAACCTTTTATACATGGTGAGGAAAATAGTTAAACAATTTAGGAGCTTGGAGAAAGCATTCTAGAAAACAGTCAGTAACAAGGGATTATAACAATTAACCACTAAAAGAGAACCATCATGTTTCTGAAGGAAACAAACAGTGTGAAGAGAACTAAAATAAGAGAATGTTTGAAGTATATGTTGAGAACTGTTATGACTGCAATCTGCATGGGTGGCTGAAATCATACAATGAACAGTGTAAGCATATTCATTTGGGGAACAAAAGAGGTCCCTATGAGCTACCTATACTGTAAACATAGCACTATATTATAGTGTCAATGTGATATCACACATGGCAAATGTGTTAACATTGCTGAATTTAATGATTGCAAAATTACATGGACTGGTACACAGACTAATGCTACCAGTTAAACCATATATGAATCATTTTACAGAAATTGTAATCATTTTCTATGACGTAAAACTATTAACAAGGACATCAGCTGGAGATTGGTTGAAGTTTTAGAAAAGAAAACAATGAAGGAATTAAAGGATTTTGAGATTCATCACTGAGCAATGTCTTTGTTAGGAATAGTAAGGGCTAGATTACAAAAGAAAGTTGAACACAAATTAGTGCACTAAAGGAGGATGTTAGCAAGTTTGCAGCAAACGCAATTCCAAAATGGAAGAAATGTCAAGAGTAAGTGATAATTTGCTCAGAGTAGGATAACTACAGACTCCATGCACACATGCCAGATCCCAAAACACAAAGGTCTGGATTCAGTAAAGCTCGCAGAATCTTGTACATTATGCCAATATCACGAGAAACTTGTGGATAACAGTGAAATATCTAAATATACAATAAAAAAATCAGAATAGCTCAGCACACAGTGGAGTATCACAGTATCAACAGTGCACTAGTGAAATGTGCAAGTAATCCATACTTAGTAAGAAATTGTTGTCCAGTCATATTGTACAGTAAAAAGTTACAGAAAGATGATCACAATTCAAACATCCTTATGGTTGTATGGAAATATATATAACACAATCTGTACAGTAAGGTTAAGGTCAACTATGAAATGATAAAAAAAGAACATTAAAAATGACAACTATCCCAATGTAACCTGCATGGCAAGTGCATCATAAATATGCAGGAGTAGACACATAAACATCTCAGACAACTACAGATATTTCCATATGTCATCCATTAACTTAAAATATATGCTACAAAGCTGCAAGGTTATTTATAAAAAAATATATATATATATATATATATATATATATATATATATATATATATATATACTGACATCAGTCTTTACAGTAAACTCAAAGATAAGTACGACTATCTACATAGTCACTAAAATATATCTGCTTGGACTTATGGATTCCTATGGAATCATAAATTTCTAATAAAAAATTAAAGGCGAAGGGCAATCACGGCCACATCAACATAGCTAACATCTGCTAACAATGCATTCATGACGTGTGGGGAAGAGAAGCAATGCACACACCCAAGGAAACTGGAAGATAGAAAAGAATATTGTGTGGTATGGGGGAAGAAGAGGGACACACAAGAGGGATGTTGGAATTGGAAAATGTGAGTGAAAGTCAGAGGGGCAAGGGCAATTTGCATCTAGTTTTTCTGTAACCCCTCACCTAGGAAATCATAGAAATATCTTATTTTCCACTGATAGTGTCTTACTAAAATTGTACTCAGAATGTACTTACATTATATTTGATTGCTTGTCTAAGTGTTGTGATAATCTTGACTAAATGCTGTGATTATCCTGTACAACACCAAAAGCTGTCTTTAGATAGAACGTCACTAATGTTTACTGTTACATACCTCTTCTCTGTATTAACTACACTTCTTTGAGTTTTTGTTTCTTGTTTTAATCCATTTCTGTTTTTTTTTATGCCAGTGTAATACAAATTGTAGTAACAATGGAGCTTCTCTCCCCGGGCCTCCGCTGAAAATGGGCAACTTGCCCAGTCAAACTTTTCCAGTAAACAAATGTAAAATACATAAAATAAATATATATATATTTTTCTTTTGGAAGGAATAGGCTCCATTTTTTTAAGAAAAGAAAGAAAGGGAAACACAGGGAAAGAGGAGAAGAAGGTCATTAAAGCAGGTATACTCATACAACAAATAGCAAATGTAAGGATAGGTAAGTTGCATAGACAGCACATTGCGCAACATGGGCAATGAAAAGCTGACAAACAAGGTGGGGATGCATACCTGCCATGGTGAAATGCAGAAGAACACATCTATCTGTGCACAATTATGTTACGACATACCTGCATGTGTAAGAACAATGATAAATGTGTGTTCCAGGGTAATAAATTAGAATCATAATCACACACTGGAAAAATATACACATATCCAATTAGCCCATTAGCAGGGCACATGTAAACCAAGCAACATCACAGATGAACAAATGTAGATCTAACAATGATAGATAGCTGCACCAGAGGATGGAACCAAACCCATGACCATGCATGTGAAAGGGAAACAGCCATACACAGTGCTAAACAGAAGTACTACAGAAGAGCAACAAATGCTGCTACATACACAACTAGGTATACACAACCCAAACAAATGTGTAATGGAATGTAAATATGTTTGACACATATGCCATGCCAAAGGCAACACACAGGTGTAGATGTGTATGTTTGTCTGTCTGTGGCATTAATGGAATGTACATGAAATCTATGTCAATGCACATATATACATATACCAATGACATGTACTAATATGTTCAAAAATGTAACAGCACAGCATAATGAATATACCATGTTGTGCACATGGATGTGAAAAAACTACACTGGGTAACTCACAAGTATAACAAGAACAAGGACGCACTGCAAGCATTAGCCAGCAACTTGTGTGCAAATTTCCTGCAGGGTACAATACCTATACATTTGACACATGTTTCCTGTGTCACATTAATACACAGCAATGATCAGTAGTAGTTTTAACAAAGGTAACCTTACCTATAAAAAATAACAGTGAAATATGAATGTGGGAGGGAGGTGGCAACCTGAGCCCACATTAGGATAAAGCAGGACAAGGTAAGTTGACACAATGCAAATGCAAGTGTACAGCACACAGGGTGCTGTAGAAGCCACACAGACATACATTTAACCAAATGGAAATGTATGTCAAATGGACAGATGGATTGCTGATGTCCACACATGGACACAGTAATGCTCAATTATGTCTCATCAACATGCATAGGTAAGCAAGCTAAAAATTACAAACACATACACGTATATTGTCATGCAAATGGCAAATAAAGAAACTCAGGTGAATTACAACTACTATTGTCATTATGGAGCAGAGGATGCTCCTGTGAACATTATTACAGTAATTACAGTACATCAGCTGTAAATCAATGAATGTTCACATGCCCAAGGTACATTTGTGTGTCAATATGTATCTGACTATGTGCACACACAAAGTACAGTCATTTAATGTGTACAACTATTTATGGAAGGAGTACACCAATGTCACTACATAATGAGTTTGTAAATGCTACATACAACAAACATGATACAATATACTGTGTTAAAATGTATCTGTAACACTGTGTACAGATGAATCTTACATTGCTGTTTGATGCAGTCAGAAAAGGAGGACTGCACATAGATAGGATATACCTGTATATGATCCCACATGGCATCAGTATTGCCAAACCATGATACAATACCACATCATGACAGTGGGACATCATGACAACTATCATCCAAACTACATGTGAAATGACATATCTGTATGTTTCACATACTTAATATGGCAAAACAGAAATCCAAGGCAATTCAGTTCAATTCCTCACCACACCAGTCACTGTTTAGAGGGCCATCTTTTCATCTCATCTCAAAGCTGGCTATCAAGGCACAGAGCACATAAACTAAAACACCATACATCAGGGATCTCCTTTTAAATATGACTCTCAACACCCCTTTAACCTGATTCCAAACCTCCATCACCACTGCACATTCTTCCCCAAATCTCCAGCATGTAGATGAAGAATCACATACTTCCTTAAATACTCTGGTGTCCTATACCAGCTATACCCTAATCTGATATACATATCCCCCATGTCATTACTCAGCCACCCAGCCATTTCCCATACACTTTTACAGGTTCATAGGTGTTTACTAGGCTAATGACCACAAGGGCCTTTTTAAGCTTAGCTTTCCCATAAGCATTAACATGTCCAAAATCATGCAACTCCACTGTTCTGGTGACATTGAGGAGATAAAACCCTGACTATGACCCCGTCACCTGAGTTTGATTAGTGGCTCAGGCGACTGATGAAGTGGCTGGGAAAGGATTTGATATCCATCCTTGTGGATTAGCTGTTACATGCACATTCCCTGAAGCAATCCCTGGTGGAGACTGGGAATGTCACACTAGGGTATAAAGTCCAAAGAAAAAAATGGGTGATGGGCATGACTAGGCTGCTACAGGAGTGGGGCAATATGTAAAACCTCTGGCTGACAGTGACAACCAAGATCCCTAGGATGCTCTTAGATTCTGTGGCTGGCTTCAGCTACTTCAAAGTCCAGGGGAGAATTGAAGATGCACAGATGTGGACACTAGGTAGAAGGTTATAGGATGATGCAGAGAACATAAAGTGCTCTGCCATAGCCCCTCCACTACAAACAATTACCATCTGTCTATAAACAACTATTCCCTTACCTTTCTTCAGTCTAGTCCTTGCTTTTAAGGAGAATTTCTTGGCATCCAAGTCTTGATCACATAAGTGAGTTATGATCTCTGAACTGATAATAATCCTCTACATTATATATAAACACACCCACACACACACACACACACACACACACACACACACACACACACACACACACACACAGATATACATATAGGTATATAGATATACCAAATTCAAATTTAAAATAAACTTTATTGTCAATCAGATATACACAGCAATGCAAGCTGAACACATTTACGTTGCTTTGGTCCCTATGCACGACATATCAATGAACATATAGTCTGAATGACAGAAAGACTGATGCACATACAATAATAATTAAAATATTAACAGCAAAATAAATTACCACAACTGGAGAGGAAGGCATTAGACAATATTCTTCTTCTTCTTCTTCTTTTGGCTTTTCTGGTTAGGGGTCGCCACAGTGGATCACCTGTCCGCTCATGATTGGGAGTGGAGTTTTTACAGTGTTGAGTTGCCATCCCAATGCCCAACCTTCCACAGAAGGCACACACATGCACACACTCACACCTAGGACCAATTTAGAGTGTCCAATCCACCTACAGCATGTCTTTGGGATGTGGGAGGAAACCGGAGCACTCGGAGGAAACCCACACAACCACAGGGAGGACATGAAGACTCCATACATCAGGCACCCTAGCCGAGAATTGAACTGGAGAAACATTAGACAATATTACACTAGCAGGTATTGCAAGACTATGACTTTACATTACGATTGCTTAGAATATTGTACTTCATCAGTTGTAGTATGATATATTCTGATGACCAAATTGCACATGTATGGAGTGGTGATTCACTCCTGACTATTGCACATTCAGGAAGTAATAGCATAAATTAGGCTAACTGTACCAGTTATTGAAGCAATTTGCCAGAGTGATTACTATAGATGATACTTCACAGCGAGTGGCATACTGATCTGATTATTCGCTGTCATGCCTGACATTCAAGTTCAGCAGCCTTATGGATAGATGGAAGAAGCTCCTGTTCAATCTAGATGGTTTGCAGTGTAAGCTGTGATACTGCCTGCCCAAGAAAAGGCAGATGTACATGCCATGGGCAGGGTGAGTGGGGTCATTGATTATCTTCCTAGCCCTTCCCACACATCGAGTCTCATGCAGATCATCCATGGATGGGAACAAGGAACCAATTACTTTTTCTGCTGTCCTCACTGCCCTCAGGAGAGCCTTATGGTCAGATTCTTTGCAGATACCATACCAAATTATGATGTTATTTGAGAGGATTCTCTTGATGGTCCCCCTGTAGAAGGCTTTGAGGATGGACTGAGACAGGTTTGCCTTCATCAGTTTCTGTAGGAAGTGCAAACATTTTTGTGCCTTCTTCACTGTGTGGCTAATATGAGTCAACCAAGATAGGTCATCTGAGATGTGCACCCCCAGGAACTTGGTGTTTTTGACTTTTTTCACTGCCACCCCCTTAATTTCCAAAGGTTGATGTACCTCCCAAGTCCTCCTGAAGTCCACTATTAATTCTTTGGCCTTGCTTACATTTAAGGCCAGATTGTTGCTGTCTCACCAGCCTATCAAATGCTCGACTTCATCCTTGTAGGCTATTTCCTCACCATTTCTGACAAGACCTGTAACAGTGGTATCATCCGCATACTTGATGATTTTGTTGGATTCATGCTTGGCTATGCAGTCGAGCATCAACAAGGTGAACAACAAAGGACTCAGAACACAGCCTTAAGTGACACTCGTGCTCAATGTAATACTGATTGAACTTTTATTTCCCAAATATACTTTTGGGGTCTTTTGATGAGAAAAGTCCAATATCCAGTTACATAGGGGGTGTTGATGTCCAGCTGAATCAGCTTCGATATCAGATTCTGAGGGATGACAGTGTTAAAGGCAGAACTAAAATCAATGAGCAGCATTCTGACACAGCATTTCTTGTTTTCTAGCTTTGCCAAGGATTCATGAAGTGCTATAGCTATGGCATCAGCCGTGCAGTGATACAATTTATAAGCAAAATCTAATGTATCCAGTTTTGCAGGTAGGCTTGAAGAGATATGATTCTTGATCAACCGTTCAAAGCACTTCATTACTGTTGATGTAAGAGCAACTGGCCAGTAATCATTTAGGCTTGTTGGTCGGGATTTCTTGGGTAAAGGAATGATTGTCATATTTTTGAAGCAACTAGATACAATGGCTAGTTGCAGGGATGTGTTGAATATATATGTTAGTACCATGGAGAGTTGGGTAGCACAGTCTGTTAGAACCCTTCCCATAATATTATCAGGACCAGCTGCTTTTCTTGGGTTTACTCACCTCAGGGTCTTCAGAACATCAGATGTCCTTAGACATAGCACCTCCTCACTCTGTTTGACAGGGAGCTTATTTGGCACAGTGTTTTGTCCATATCAAATCTGCTGAAGTAGGTCTTTAGTTTGTTCAGAAATTCTGTATTGTCACCACATGGGGAAGATGCAGGGCTGTAGTCAGTTATGGCTTGTATGCCTTGCCAGAGAAGTCTGGAATCCCTTTGGTCAGAGAAGTGTTCCTGAACTTTACGTCCATAGGTCCTGTTAGCCTCCTTCATACCTCTACTTAGATTTGCTTTAGCCTCTCTTAGGGCATCCTTGTCTTTTGATCTAAATGCAGCATCTCATGCCTTTAGGAGTTCTTATACTTCACCAGATAGCCAGGGTTTCTAATTAGCACATATGGTGATACATTTGATGACTGTTACATCATCAACACATTTTGAAATATAGGCAATTACAGATTCCGTATACTCCTCCAGATCAATATGGTAGCTCTTTACAGCTGCATCTCTAAACATCGACCAGTTCATACATTCATAGCAGTCCTGTAGTGCTAAGATTGCTTCCTCAGGCCATATCCTTACTTGTTTGGTTGTAGGTTTGCCCCTTTTCAGCATTGCTGTGTATACAGGAAGCAGCATGATGGCCAGATGGTCTGAGTTGCCCAGATGTGGATAAGGTACTGCTTTGTAGGCCAGTTTTACATTTGTGTACATACTATCCAGAGTGTTGTCCCCTCTTGTTGCAAAGTTCACAAGTTGATGGTAATAGAGTAATATGGATTTTAAGTCAGCTTGATTAAAATCACCTGCAATTATCTGGGCAAAATCAGGGTTCTTATTCTGGAGGTCATTTATTGACAGATACAGAAATGTTCAATGCCACATTGGTATTAGCACTAGTGGGGATGTAAACAACTGTTACGCTCACTCCATTGAATTCCCTAGGCAAGTAGAAGGATCTGTATTTTATTGACATGAACTCAATGTTCTCTGAGCAGTGAAAGGAGATTATTTCATGGTTTATACACCAGCTGTTGTTGATATACACACAAACACCACCTCCAAGAGATTTGCCACAGATAGACTGATTTCTGTCAGCACAAAATAATGACATCCCCTCCAAATATATTGTGCTATCATTTACATTTGAGTTCAGCAAAGTTTCAGTGAACACAAGTAAACAATTTCTCACTTTAGATTGTGTGGAAAGACTCATCCTTAAATAGTCCATGTTTCTCTCCAGTGAGCTTACATTTGCTAGCAGCATGGAAGGAAGTGCAGGCCTGTGTGGATTTCTTTTCAGTCTGGCCTTACTTCCTGCTCTCGAGCCTCTCTTTCTTGATCTTTCACATCATTTCCTTTTAATATGCTTCCAATGTCTGACTGTCAACTGGTTAGACAGGTTTTGACAGGTTTCTGCAGTTTTTACCATGTTCCAGCAAGATTCCAAGCTGCAGGAGTTCCTGGAGTGTGTTTAAGTTTACAGGCATCTCTGCTAGCAGTTCATCAAGCATGCAGCACAGCAAGATATGAGATTGGATTTCCAGAAGATTCTCAGCATTGTAGTTAATCATCCCTTCATTTCTTGTCCTTAAATCTATTTTTTTTCTGTAGTTTCTGATGAAAAACAAGACAAATAGTGTAATTTTCTGTAGGGATCCAAAGTAGCCTCTGCCACACAGGGCACTGCCATTTTTTTTATTATATATATTTTTTTATATAGATTAGAGACATATATGGGTGTTGAATTATTTTGTGGTATGCAATGGATTGAAACTATTCTTGTGGGTAACTGAAAAGTACATATGATCAAGCAGTGTCCTCTTATGCTTCAAACAAAATCAAATGCAGTATACACTTTCCTGGACTTGTTATGGCTATTCACTGCCAGGATTTTAAGTTGCATGATAAGAATGGACTGATACAACGTGGGATGGAAGTTGTAGGAAATAAACAACTAAAACACTGATTTGGACACTACAGCCACATCAAGCTCTGGAATAACTAATAGAAACGGTAATGCCTAGCTGTATATGATGGTATATCAAAATGTATACAAATCAGCTTTTATACCAGAGATGCATATCTAATCAAAGAATGAGTGTTTTGATATAAAAAAGTACCCAGCTTTACTCTATACAGAAATATACTGTGGAAAAGCAGTGTGCATTTAGAAATATATAGTTATAGATCTATAGATATATCTGTCTATGATGAAATACCTATGAACCTATGTCTATATATATATATATATATATATATATATATATATATATATATATAAGACTTCGGGGGATGCAGGTGAGGTGGGGTTTACCCCCTGCAAAAAAAATAAAAATAAATCAAATTAAAATTGATTTTTTTGTTCACCTTTCTAAGTTTAGGACATTTTTTAAACTTTTCAGCTCATTGCTTTTGAAGAAGCAGATGTTTCATATTAGAGTCATTTTTATATAATGTGTGAAATTAAATATAGAGATTTCTCTATAATACGGCATCTTAAGTTATGTTTCTTCTACTTTTCATGTTGATGCTGTGATATCTTTAATTAAAAATACAAAATGAATCAGAACTAAAAATGAAGATATGTTTCACAGGTTAGTAGAAGCATTAAATCTTGGCTGGAGGAATCTGCTATATAAGAAATTTCAAAGTTAACACAAGAGTAAAGGAAACATCTGCGCAAAGGATGCTCTTTATATATAAGAAGACAAAGATGTACATCTTTTTTCAGACTGATGGATTTTCTAGCACATGTATCACTGTTCAATTGACTATTTGTAAATATATGTTTATTATGAAAATATAAAACAAAATCCTAAGATAGTAATGCTAGAAACAAATTAAGTTTGGTTTTGAAAGGTGATATAATATCACAGCTACAAAGGCCAAACTATCAGCTATGCATTCTTGTATAAATCAAATGAAAGCTTACAATATTTCTTTTATAATTAGGACTAGCTTACCTGTAATTTAATTGATGAAAGAAATATCAAACAGTGTATAGTTTATTCTAAGTCCAAATATTTATTTATGACATATTATGAAAAATGTTATGGAAAATGTGAATTGTCTAATACAGATATATTAATTTGAATTGTATTAACTGTTTCACTAGCAAATGTGATGCCATATAGAAAAAATTAAAACTGAAAGAGCAACATGAAAATGAGTTAAGGATGGAAAAGTATAATATACTATTATAATGTAAAGGATCATATATTAGGTAATATGAAAGTAATTAGTTATTCTCTTGCATGTAATTATTGACTTGTGTATCATTGTTAGAGGAAAGTGCACATGAATACACATATCTGCTTTTTCCTTTCTTTCAGTTATTTTCAATATAGTGAGCAAGGCTTATTTAACTTATTTGATTTTTGAGGTCAAGGGCTTGTGAATTTGTACATAATGTTGTACACACTTAAAAGTACACAGTTGTTTGCCTAGAGTAGTTAAAGGAGGATAATATGAATATTTAGTTGTCCTTTTTAATTTCTCCAAGTCTTTGGGTTTCTAGTACTAAGACAGTGGGAATGGACCCTATTCCTAAGTCAAAGTATGATTAAAGTTCACAAAATTAATATTGTTTCAGTCTTTGATGTTAGCAATAAGTACTCTTCACAGCACCCGCATTGTGCCCTGTAATGACTTCTTCTGCAGTTCATATGGAGTTATATGAATGGGTAACATATCTAAATATGATTGTAATTTTTTTTTTGTAAGACCCGTTGCTCCTACTGCTATTGGAACTGTTTGGGTATCCTTCTTCCACGTTACCCTCATTTGTGCAGCAAATCTTGGTATTTTATGACTTTGTGAATCTCTGTATATAAGACTCTGTAGTCACTGGGTATAGCAATTTCAATCATCAGTGCTACTTGTCTTCTTTTCATGGACTACTTTATCTGTTTTTCTCACATCTATTTTTTTCCAGCTGTTGGTAACATGTGAGCCCATGTGATATAAACTTCATAATTTTCTATAATGCTTTCTGGATCACGTTTTCAATGTTTTTCAACTACTTCAGTATTATATTCTTTGCACAATCCCCAGTACAACAGTCTTGTCACATTATAATGTGTTTCAATATATTGTCCTTCTGCCATTAGTATATCACTACCAGCAACAAGATGTGCAACTGCTTCCAATTCTGTTTTACAAAATCTACATTTGAATATTTGTCCTACATGTTCAATGGACTTTGTAAGCCAATGTGTACAAAGTCCTCTATCTTAAGCCACCAATTTTAGTCTTTCTTCTTGTGGTTTAAATTCACCCCTGTTTAACCATTCCTGTGTTCAATCCTGATCAACATGAGGTTGTTCCAAGAGTTTTCATCAATTCCCAAATATTTATGCAGTCGCTCTTCCACAATTTCTTTTATATCACATTCCTACCCCAAACTGATGTTTTCTTGGTGCTTTACTGCTTTAAAGGTTGCTTTTGCACATTTGTAAAGACAAAACAGCATTCTTATATCATCTGAAAAAGTCTGACCACTTGAAGTTGTGTTTTCATTTCCTCATCTGATGAGCTATACAATTTTAAGTCATCTACAAAAGAAGGTGAGAAGTTTTATTACTTCGATGTTTTCTGGGACCCAGATTGTAGTCATGACCTAATCCGTTAAGTAGGCAGCTTAATGGGTTAAGAGCAAAACAAAAGAGCAGTAGTGGTAACAGAGCCAGCCTGGAATATCCCTCTTTGCATTTTTATCCCTGGAATAATAATGTGTCCTTTATCATGGTTTGACTGCAAAGTGGTTTGCCACTGTTTCATTGTGTAGAGTGTATCTTATACATTTTTAAGCACTCTTTTATCCATGTATGTTGGATACGGTCAAATGTTTTTTTTTTTTGTAGTCTATCATTGCCATACTTAGATTCTTTCCCTTTTTACAATTCTCCATTATAACGTTATTTAACAACAAATGATCTTTTGTTCCATGTGACTTTTTTTCTTACCCTTTTGTTCTATTGCCATGATTGAGGGTTTTTTTTTTTAAATGACTATAAACTCTGTCAACATCAATTCCAGTGTATAGTTTATACATCACCAGAAGGCAAGTTATTGGCATATAGTTTTTAAGATAACTTGTAGGTTCACTCTTAAGTAGGAGTACTGTTTTTCCTGTTGTTAACCAGGCTGATGTCTGTCAGGGTGTGCATATAAATAGTTCTTACTCATGGCTAAATCTTCATGCAAAGATGTTAATACTTTCAGCCAGAAGTTAGGTACTGCATCTAAGCCTGAGGTTTTCCACTTAGGAGCTTTGCTTAACTTTGTTCCAATCTCTTTGGCCGTTACTTCATCCCATTTCATATCCTGTACATTTGAACTTCTTATTCTTTCTTTTACATCTTCTATCCATTTAGCATCTTTGTTATGTTCCCCAGGATCTTCATAGCTATTTCTGCAAAATGTATCTATGTCTTCTTTTTTTTGGTGGTGATTCAATTCCTTTTGTGTTGTTTCTCAGTTCTCTATAAAACTTTTTTGGGTCATCAATAAATTGCTTATTTTGTAGTTTTTCTTTATATTTATCTGCATATCATCTAAGTTTTTTCCTGTGCTGATATGTTTAGTTTATTATTTGTGATAGTACACAACAGATCCTGTTCTGTTTGGATAATGCATATTGCTTTTATCACGTCTATTTTCCTGAGTATTTTTGTCGATCTGTTCCCTCTTCTGTATTCTTCTAGCAGTGACACTTTTCATCTTAATTGCTTTATAGTTTTCTCTATTCAATACTTCCATGATGGCATTTGATTTCTCCCCTTCCTTTCATTTACTACCCTCTCTTTTTGTGGTAAGACTGTTCTTTGTAACTAGCAAATTGTATTGGCAGTGTAATGCTTAACTCAGTTTGTCACACTGTAGCTACTATATATATTTATCTGCCTCAACTACTGCATTTATTATTATAACTGCTGTCTTTTTAAACTGCATTGCAATTTCTTTTCTTAGTGCTGCTCCAATGTCTCTCTTCACACCATATCTGTTACGACTGCAGTATCTAGGCCACACTGCATGCTCCCAATCATCACTACTGATCCCAAAATCCAACCTACACTCACTCCTTTCCATTCTTTACCACCTTTCAGAGGCTTTCCTTTTTTCCATCACAGATCACTGTCCCAATTCAGCTCCTACTAGCTCCCACTGTTGCATTTCTCTTAATTCATACAACACCCACTATTCCATTGCTTTCACCCCATTCTTATCATACCCCCACCATAAACACTCTACCAACCTTCCAGACTTTCACTTTTACCTGGTCCATCCATTTTCTATCCCCTCACCTCTGTATTAGAGGACTACCCTCTCTACTATAAAACCAAACCAAAACCACACTGCCATCTTCTGTTACAAACTAAGTTAACGTCACTTCCTAGTACCTTACTTCTAGCTGGTGATATCCACCCCAATCCAGGACCTCCCTCCCCATCCCAAAACCCAACATCCCATATCCCCTCCTCCACCACCCATCTCCCCACCTATCTAACCTCCTTCTCCTCCCTTCTACCAAACCTTACTACACAAAAACCTCTCTATCTATTCTCCAAATATTCAAAGCCTCTCTAACAAAATAACTGAGCTACATTCCTGGACTGCTCAAAACACCCCTCACATCCTAGCCTTATCAGAAACGTGGCTAAAGCCCCACATAAACAAAGAAATCCTTCCATCTAGCTATAACATCTACCAATATGATAGAATTTCTAAAATGGTTGCAGTGTTGCCATCCTATATTCTGATAGCCTTAGCCTTTCACCTATCACCATCCCTACTCCAGACTTCCACCCAGCTGAACTTATCATCCTTAATTGCTATCTAAACCCTCACAAGAGATTTGTCATTGCCTCCATATATATCCCCCAGGAAAGAATATTCCAACCCTGAAATCTATTCTATCCTGGTTCTTACACATTATACTATATGAAATCTTCAACCTAGGCGATGTTAACATCAACTGGACCAAACTTACTACTGACTCTTCACAAGTTAGCATCAACCTACATGGTTTCTATCAACTGATAACATCCCCCACCCACCTGCACAGTATCTCTTCTTCCAACTCTACCATAGACTGGATCCTCACTAACTGTCCTACCTTTTAACACAATACAGTTACCTTACCAAACTCATTAAGTGACCATCTTCCTACTTCCATCCTATGACACACTACCCAAGTACCTAAACCACACTCTTATAGGGACTATCGCAAACTCTACAACTTTAATACTACCCAGTTCAATTCAATTATCTGTAGTATTGATTGGTCCATTCTCAAACAGATCCCTCTCAATGAAGCAGTGCTTAAATTTAACAAAATATTCCTAGATACCCTTAACTCCCTTGCCCCTACCAGCAGAATTAGAACTAAATCCAATTTTGCTCCTTGGCTTTCTAAGGAAACCAGATCCCTCATGCATAAATGTTATAGTACTTGGAAAGCCTGGACTACGACCAAATAAACTTCCCTGTTACAAAAGTATATAGAACTTCATAACCTTGTCAAAAAACATGTCAGTAGCAACAAAACATCCTATTTTAACTCTCCACAGATTAATAGCAAAACCAATCCATGGAAATTCTAAAGTACCTTAAATAACTTCCTCAGTCCTGGATGCCCTTCCAATTTTCTCCTCTTTCCCAAATAACACTCCTTTACAAACTGATACTCTTCTCAATAGACACTTCATTGACACTGTCCAAAAACTTACACCCTCTAACTCCAACATATATACCCCCTCTACCCCTCCCACCCATCACAACAATGACCTCTTCACATTTCAACCAGTTCCTACTGCCTACATTAAATCACTCCTACTGAAGCTTAAACCCTGCTCTCCCTCCTCTGACAATCTCACACCCACTTTCCTCAGACTAGCCGCTGAATCCATAGCCTACCCTGTATCCCTATTAATCAATAGATCTATTCAGGATGCAACAGTGCCAGAGATTTGGAAGTATTTTTTCACGATCCCCTTCATTAAGGGGGAACTCCACTGACCCATATAATTTTTGACTAATTGTCATCCTCTCTCCAAAATACTCAAAAAATGTATACATACTCAGCTCCTAAACTATCTCCTCCAGTAGAACCTTCTCACACCCACACAACATGCCTTCCGCCCCAACCACAGTACTGCTACAGCCCTCCTATCATTTACACATAATGTAACTGAGGTCTCTGATAACAACCACCTCATATCTTGTCTTTCCTTGACCTCTCCAAAGCCTTCAACACTGTCTCTCATCCTTTACTGTTATCTAAACTTGCTAACCTCAATCTATCTGCTTCTACCCTAGCCTTTTTCTCTAGCTACCTGTCTCATGGACAACAATCTGTTTGATGGCTCACCCTACCTTCCAGTGTCTACTGGGATGCCCCAAGGTTACATCTTGGGTCCCCTCCTGTTTAACATCCTTATGAATGAACTTCATATCTCCTGCAAACAATCTGCTCTAATTCAATATGCTGATGACTCAACTCTTATCTGCACTTCCAGCAATATCTCTGACCTTCACACTGTTACCCAAGACACTTTTCTATCTATTGAAAAGTGGCTGTCTGATAATTTACTCATCCTAAACCCCCAACAAACAAACTCATGCTATTCCTTCTTCATTCTCTCTCTCACTTTAAACCTACTTTTGTCATCATATCCTCCAACAACACCACCATACAACCTGACTCCCACACTAAGCTTTTAGGTACCATCACTGACGATGAACTGAAATTTAACTTGCATATCCTTCAAGCTATAAAAAAAAACTCACCAAAATTGGGTTTGCTTTATCGCAACCATAAATTCCTGACTTCTAATGCGAAACTCTCCCTGGCACAAGCTCTTCTACTCCCCTTACTTTTCTATGCTGCCCCAATCCTAACTAACATTCAGTCCACTACCCTGGCAAAACTCAAACAAACATACCACAAAATAGCAAGATTTGTCACAAACTCCCCTTATAACTCTCATCATTGCTTTGCACTCAGCTCTACAATGGCTGGAATTTCCAAACAACTCCTTCTATCACAGTTTCAAATCACTCACTCCATACTACACAAACCATACTCCTACCCTGCTGTCTCCAACTTAATATCAACCTATACTCCCAACCAGACACTCCACACCTCAGACCAGCAACTCCTAGACATTTACCAACCTAAGAGAATTATCGGTAAACTACTGTACAAATCTTCCATATACCAAGCATGGAATAAACTTCCAACAGACATACACTCCATTACCCACCCTATACACTTTAAAAAAGAACTCAGACTTCACTTACTTAACACCAAAACTTGCACATGTCAGGACCCTACCTAACTCTACTACTATCTTTTACCCTTATTATTTTCCAATTTTTTTCATGCCTTTGCATCTTAATCTACCTGCTGCCCCTTTTCCACCTTATACATGCATTTTCATCTCTCAGATCTGACAGGTATACTTCTCCTCAAACTTTTTTATAAATTGTTCTGACAGTAGTATCTCCCTGAACATGTCAATGAAAAACCTATTGTATATATAGTTTCTGATGTGGTTTACCTTACTCGTTATTTCTTATCCTACAATGTGAGTTTATATATATTTGTATTGTAAATTGAACTTTATGTATTATAAACATAATTTTTACAGATTGTAAATTGAATTTCTATGTATTGTAAACTGTTTGTAACTTGAGGTTTTCTCCTTAGGTCTCCACTGAAAATGAGTCTTTGGCACAGCTGGACAAACTCGATTAACAAATGTCAATAAATAAAATAAACAAATAAATAAATAAGACTTTATCTGTTATTAATTTAGCTGCAAAGTAATATGTCTTATTTACTTCTGTTATATCACATGAATCTCTGAACAATCCTACTACTGTGTTCATTTGTTTTACCAAATTTCTAACTTTCTGGTTTTTATTGACTTTCTGTAGTCTATTTCTTTCATTGATCTTAATATGTCTGTCCATCTGTACTAAATCAAGGAACTCTTCTCTGAGATAATTTTCTTCTAAACTGAGGGATCATTCTTTGGTCCCCATTTCCTGCTGGCATTCAATAAAAGGTTCCAGAGCAACTTCCTGTGCCATATTCTCTTCAGTTTCATCCTGGCTCATCAATTGCTCTTTCATATGAGAACTCACTGGCCTATCACTCCACAACATTGACAGTGTCGAGTTCCCACAGTTTTCTGTTCCTTCCCTTGCTGGTCAACTCCAACTAAATGTCTTTACTGAGTTCCTATGGAAGGCTCCAATGTATCTTCATATGGAAACTAATCAGATGTTTCCCACTACAATGGGTTCTCCTTAATTAGGCTATCCATTGCTCTATCCTGCTGTGATGCTATCAAGAGTTAATTTTTCTACAATAAATCCTTCACTTTGCAGGTAATCAATAAACTCAGTTTCCATTTCTTTAACTTCTCCATTACTAATTCTTTTTTTGCTTTTTCTCTTTGCTTTCCTATTTTTTGCATTCTAAAGTTTTCCATATCTGAATGCCTTTGCCAGTATTTCTCTTCAAATATCCTTGGTGCTGCTCTTTTTGAATTGATTAGTTTTGCTTTCTCCTTTGCATTAATACTGCACCATATTAAATCTTTTCTTTCTCATGTCCATATTTCTTCTTCAGATGTCTCCTGTTCCTCCTGTTTCTCCTTACTTGGCAGACTCATTGTTCCATCATGCTGTGATATAACCTGTGTTAGACTTTCTGCACTAAATCCTTCACTTTGCAGGTATTCCATAACTTCAACTACTATTTTTTTTTACTTCTGCTGTACCAATCTACTTTTCTATATTCCCTCTTTGTTACCTTATTTTTGTATTGTGAAATTTGCATATTTAGATGACTAATATCATTGGGGCTGACTTTTTTGTACTGATTAATTTGGCTTTCTCCTTTGCATAAATATTACACTATATCAGAGCTCCATTTCTTTCCCATGTTCATGTTTCTTTTTCATACCTTCCAAAAATCTCTAGATTTTGTTCTTTATATTTATGCACTTTCTCTGTTGCTTCTTTTTCCAAACAGCCCAAGGTTTCTTGGTCTATATAATGTTTTTCACAAATCTACATTGTATTCCATGAAACCAGGTGAAATCCATGCAAATCCAAGACTATGAAACAAAATAAAAAATTACACAGCCTCCAACACAGCACATACCCATTAACAAACTTTACAATAAGAGGAGAAAGCTATTACATGATAGAACAAAATCCATAAAAGGGAAGTCACCCCTGATCATTATTAGTAAAAAAATACGAGCACTCATAAAATCAACTAAGGCCAATTTTGAGAGAAAAATTGCCATGGATTCAAAGGACAATCATAAGGCCTTTTTCAGCTATGTTAGGAACCTGGGTGGAAACTCACAGATATGCTCAGAATTAGTCCAAAATGATACAAAAATCACTGAACCCACAGACATTGCCAACATACTGGCAGACAGGTTCAGTGCAAACTTCACCCCTCTCCCCTAAAGGAGAAGTAACTATCCCAGCCGAGTGTAGCCTCCCGGACATCTCAAATGCGCAGGTGAAAGCTGCTCTCTCTAAAGCTAAAAACACAGCATCAATGGGACCGGATGGTGTCCCCGGCTGTGTGCTACGAGCTAAATGAGGAATTAAACCCGCACATAAGGCAGCTGTTTAATCTCAGCCTTACCACAGGATACGTGCCCAAGGAGTGGCGTGACGGCAACTGTGGTCCCACTCCACAAAGGTGGCGCCTCACGGACCCTGGTAATTACCGCCCCATAAGCTTAACAAGTCTAGTCTGCAAAGCTATGGAGAGGATCATAATGGAGCTCATAAACAAAGATATAGGGGACTTGCAGACATTGGACCCGACCCAGTTTGGCTTTGTCAAGGGAAGATCATGCCTTTTGAACTTGGTCGACTTCTTGAAATAGTCACCAAGGCCATTGATGAGGAAAGGCAGTCCATACAGCCTACCTTGACCTTGCAAAGGCTTTCGACACAATACCCCACTCGGGTATTGTAGAAAAACTTACCAGCTTAAATGTAAACCCATATGTCACAAGATGGGTTGCAAACTGGCTTAAGGACAGAACCCACAGGGTTAGAGTTGCTGGCGCTGTGTCAGACTCCAAGCCGGTCACAAGTGGTGTCCCACAGGGCTCGGTCCTTGGCCCCTATTGTTTGGCATCTACTTCTCAGAAGTACAGGCCAACATGGGAGGACTTTGGCTGACAAAGTTTGCAGATGACTGCAAACTGGGCGCCATAGTGGAAAGTGCATCGGACACTGATATCCTTCAGAAGGGACTCACGGAAACAGATAGCTGGTGCCAGAGCCATGGCCTGAAGTTAAACGCCAAAAATGTATAGTCATACCCTTCGGGAAAAACAAGGTAACCCCAAGCTACCATATAGGTGGCAATCCACTAAGCACAGAAGAGGTTATCAGGGACCTGGGGACCCAGGTTGACAGTGGCCTTTCTTTTGACACTCACATTGCTAAAGTGGTTAGAAAGACCTTCTACATTGCCCACCTGATCATGAAGGGATTCACATCCAGATCTAGTGAGGTCATTGTTCCCCTGTACTCTTCACTTATCAGACCAATGATCGAGTACAATGCCCCATTCGGGATGTATCTCACCCGACATCTGCAGCAATTGGAGAGACCCCAAAAGTTCCTCACCAAAAGGATAAAGGGACTCCAAAATCTGTCATATGCTGCCAGATTGAAGAAACTCCAGCTCTATTCAGTCGCATACCGTCTGCTCAGAGGTGACATGTGCCTGACATACAAGGCCATGTCCAACCCGGAATTAATGGACATGCTCCACCTCAAAAATCCAAATCCACCAAAACCACTAGAGCAAGCGACTTAAACCTTAGCACGGATATAAATAGGACGTGCTGGAGGGATAGATTTATCACTCAGAGACTCCCTATGCTGTGGAATAAAATCCCGGTCCATGTGAGGCAGAGCACCTCGCTGACTCTGTTCAAGAGAAATCTAGACCTGTGGATGGGAGATCGTAGGTTTACCCCGGGAATCATCTCTGGGTCACTGCTGGACAGAGGCACAACAAACTAATGGGCACAGTATTTTTTCATATAAGGGGTGGCGTAAGCCACAATAATTTGGGCTAGGCTTATAAATGCCTTAGGGCAGATAGCCTAGTATAAACCTATGAACCTATGAACATACCAGAACGAAGGATGTTTATTGAAAATAAAAACACAGTTAAGCGCTTTCATTCATCAACTTGGACTTCTACAGAACACAAAGTGGTTAAAACAACACAATCCTTTTAAATCATTCATAATGTAAATTAACAAACCAATTACCAGAACCAAGATCCATTTAAAGGGACAGTTTAAAAACATACACTCATAAAGTGTGCAGTAACATTTCAAACAGTTTTTAACAATTTTTTAAAAGTACACAGGTTAGTGAGAAATAACATTAACCATCTAACTTAAAGTCTACTCATTTATTTGTTTATTTATAATTTAGCTGCTCTCATTCTAAGTACTGAATTAATCGAGGTGTAATCATTGAGACCTGGTCTAAATGTAGCATCCAATATAAATTGCCACAAAAGTTCCCTATATTCTAACTTATTCTCCCATGCTCCCCCCTTAGCATCTTGAGGAACAATCTCTAGAAATTCTGTTGTACTAATCTCCTGCTCCTTGTCAGACCACAATGTTCCCAATTTCAAATTATGTCTGATAGTTTTAACAATACTTAAGAGAATCCCATATGTATATATATATATATATATATATATATATATATATATATATATATATATATATATATATATGGCAAAACAAGAAGAATTAAAGAGTGGTTTATTAAAGAAATAACAGATTATCCCTAATTCAATGACATTGGAGAAATAACTGAAAGGATTATTGTGAATGCTCTTAAATCACATTTATTTCATAGAATACATGGTTGGTTCCAAAACAGAATAAAATAATGAAATAAAGAATTGGTTAAAATTCAAGAAAATTTGGAATATAGTAAAACCAAAAGCTCAAGAAGTGAGAAACTGTATTTATGGATATCGCCATGGCCTTAAAAAAGCATTAATTAAGTTTAAATCACAAAGTAGCAAAAGCTTTGGAGAAAGCCAACTTTTAGTTGTGTGTGGTGTCTTTTTAATACATCTATAATATTGCCGAAATCAAATTAAATCTAAAAATTGTAATGAAGCAACAAGAACTTTATAGATATTGAATATATCCTGGATGCTTTTAAAATATCTTAAGAACATATACAAAGTAGAAAAATGGCATAGATATAAATAAATTAATGTATTTTCTCAATATATACATAAAGAATAAACTCTCAAAATGTTAGAATATTTTTAAAGTTCAAAATCAATTTAGAAGTAAATGAACAAATTATTAACATACAATAAAGCTTCCAGTATGGTAGGAATAATTACTGAGATTTATAAATTATTTCCAAAAACATTATTCAGCTACTAAAAAAAAGTATATTAAAATCCATAAAGAAATCATAACTCCCCACCTTGGAAATATACACTAATGACCCCCTTCTGAAACAAGATAACAATCCAGTGTTTGTTATGTTTATCATATAAATCAGCCTCTTTATTATATCAACCTTGCCTAGCAGACTAAAAATAATGGTACCATTTCTAATATCTGATAATCAAACTGGATTTATTATACAAAGATAAATGTAAGTGAATATTAAGAGGCATTACATACATTGATTATGCAAATGTGAACAATAAGGATCTAGTACCAGCAGGTTTAGGTATTGAAAAAGCCTTTGATTCATTAAATTGAAAGCATTTATTTAAGATACAAGCTTATAGTTTTCCAAATTCTTACATTCATTCAATAAATATGTTATACAGTAGTTCTGTTGGTAGTATTAAATATGAAGTATATTTTTCACATACTAAAAGCTTGCTAAAGGAACAAAACAATGGGCTGGATTCATAAATGTACCACAGTAAGTACACCACTGTGTACACATCATGGTACCTTTTTTATATTCAACAAGCGCCATTACATGGTGCTGCATGATCCACCAACAAGCCAGGCTGAATGCTAATGAGGTATTCAGTGGGGAGGAATATGCTAATTAGCCATGTATACTGTCCCTGAACTGACTCCAGAAGGGCATCTACATGAACAAGCAATTCATAAAAGCAGTTATTGTTTAGATCAGCATGTCCATCCCCACCACATCATGGTAGTGAACACAGCTAAAAGACTGTGTTTAGCTGCTGAACACAAATGTGATGGGAGGAATCACTGGACCAAGGGCTTCATTTTAAAGTGGCATAATGAAATTGAAACAGGGACATGGTGTGGGGTGATACACTAGACAATGGATAATATCTCTAAAGTGTCATACTGATACTGTTACTACTGGCATTATGGGTTGGAGATACCAGTAGACCACCAGGGATAAAGTGAAGTGCTGTAATGGCAGATAAGTGATTGTAGGTGGGAGGAACCACTGGATACCAGGGGTGATAGTTTAAAGTGCCATACCCAGACCAATTTTACGATGGAAATTGGGTGAGGGGTACACACTCTATGGTGCTATACTGGCACCAAAAGTACTACAGAGACCAGTGCTAGGGGAAATAGGGCTTATGGCTTGTCAGCACACACATCAAAATGGGGATTGGGGGAAGTCACCAGATACCAAGGAGAAATCTCCAAAGTGCCAAACTGGCACCGATGTTACTATGAGGACCAGGGTGTGGTGGAATGCTTTAAGTGCTATGATGGCACCAGTGTTACAAAAGGGTTTGGGGTGGGGATACACTAGACATCTGGGAATGTTGTAAGTGGTATGGCGGCACCAACTAATAGGGATCTGGGATGGCAGAGATACACTAGACCCAGAGCTTAATACGTACATGCCATAATGGCACTAAAGTATTTTGTGGTGGGCGAACTTTAATAGAGTGGGGACAGCTACATCGACTGTGGTGTGTGTGTGTCTGTGCGTATGTATGTGTGCGGGTGTGTGTGTGTGTGTGTGTGTGTGTGTGTGTGTGTGTGTGTATGTGTGTTTGTGATTGGAGGGGGATTTCTCTGCTTACATGAGCAGCAGGTTACTACAGTTTCAAATTGCAGTAATAACAGCAAATCAAGAAATATACAAATTAGTCAATAATGAAGTCTTACCTCATCACAGCTAGCATGTCCCTGAATCATACATGGATAGATTGTGCTGGAAGGACTTTTCTGCTGTGAGCCATAGTTATGAATTCATGGTAATGTTGTCCTGTATTACCTCTTTTATTTGACATACCTATGAAACCTTTGGCAAACTTCATTAGTTATAACCCTGAAGGCTTAAAATGAGTTATGAATCAAACATTATATTTTTCATAGGATGCTTTATTAAATCTAATGTTAGTGCTTCTGTGGAACACATTGACCAAGTATTTAAAGTTTTTGAAAGATTATCTAAAAAGAAATTTAAGAAAAGTAAAACAAATGGAAGTTTAATAAATGATAAAGCAAATCAAATGTGAATAGAATAATTTAAATATAATTGGAAATATACTACAATGAAATATCTAGGTATTATGTTATCTATAAACTTTAATAATATATCTCAAGTTAATTATAATAATATTATTAAAGACCTAAAATACATTTGCAATTGAAATAATATATTCTTCTCATTTTGGATAGACAAGAAATAATATGTTCTTCTCATTTTGGATAGACAAGATTTAATCAAAGTGATGTTATAGTCAAAGGTTTTATACATAGGGCTGGATTCCGTAAAGTTCACAGAAGCTATTTGAGGACAGCGCAGCATGCCAAAGGAAGACTTCATCGTAACTGCTGAGGACATGATTCCAGAAGATACACTGAAGGCAGACAGTGCGTAAGTATTTAGAGTAGGATAAATAGGGATTCTACACATGCCAGTGTGATTCCAAAACACATCATAAGCACACAACGCAACTCAAATATGACAAGCAGCCATGCTGACTCCATTTTTGAAATCCTCAATACATACTTTATGGTCCCCAAGAAATCCAAGTGAATACTATGGATTATGGCAAAATCCATAGTAAAACAATAAAATAAATGCAACCTGCTGATAATATACTGAAACAGGCAGCAGTGATGCCAGCCCTAAATGAGAATGTGGCTGTGCATCCTAGAAGGCAGCCAGGTAGAGTCAGAGCAAGGCTGCAACTATACTAGTTGCAGACCAGGGAATAATCAACAGATATTGTCTAGCGAGACAAATGTTGCATGCTGTGTGTAACATGTGTGACCAACACATGTATGTGCAGACCCTGCGAGGAAACCCCATCCCCACTGAAACCAAAGTGGGTCTCAGCCTGGGTCTTCTTGCAGCTGGGACATTCCAGAGACACATGAGAGATGCTGTGGGAGTATCACAGATAGCTACCAGTCATATCCTGCAGCAAGGTGAATGAATACATACACTTTACATCTACCCCCATGGAGCAGAGATCTGTAATGCACCAGTTCTATAACATAGCAAACTTCCCACATGTATTCAGTGCAATAGATTGCACACACACATACCTATCAAGAGACCAGTACATCCAGAAGCAGACCAATACATAAACAGAAAGGGATGGACTTCCATCAACTGCCAGCTTATATGTGCAACAGATTGCAGCATATCAAACATCATGGCGACACACCCAGGAAGTGCCCAGGAAGCTGCCATTTGGAGGGAAGGTGGACTCAGTGCTGCATTCCAGCAAGGTGAAATACCTGAGGGACTGCTACTGGGTAAGTACAGGAATACTGCTAGGATACTAGTTAAAGATACCCATCTCAACATTATGCAGTCTGACCACAACAGGTGACTGTGATTATCCACTTGAGCCATGGCTAATGACCCTGTACCATGAACCCTCCAACCCTGCACAGGAGGCCTACAGTAGAGCTAACACAACAACCAAAGCCACCATAGAGCATGTGTTCAGTGTATTGAAAACTAGGTTTAGAAGTCTGGACACATCTGAGGGAGCACTAAAATGCAAACATGAGAAGGTAGCACAGATGATAACATTATATGTCATGCTCCACAACATACTAACCCAAGTACATGGCAGTCTTCCAGCAGCAGGTGTAGGTGAAGTACCCCAAGAACCATAAATGTCTGAAGATGACAGTTATCAGAGGAGGAACAGGAGGACATATGGGACAGAAGTCACAGGTGTAGGCAAACTAGGGTGTGATCACAAATGCAGGCCCAGGCAACATGGCAGCATCTGACCCAAACATTTGATTGATGACAAGTCACACATACAGGAGTACATGGATTGAATAGTGATGTCCAGCTGTAGCCCCACAACAGCAACACAGATTGCATTTAATGGCAAGTACCCACTAGATGTACACACTGAACATCACACATAACATAAGCCTAACATATTCCAACACGAAAATATGCAAATGTGTCAAACAAAAAATAATTAAACTCAGGGTTCAACTGACACAGGTATGCATACACACTCAGTTTGTTGTATCACTGCATGTAAACAATAAGTGACACACATCAGTAATACACTTATATATCTGTACAATATTATAACATGAAAAAAGAGAAAGCATACAAAACATAATGCAGAGATTTTTATTTCAGAAAACACATATCACAGTACAATGGTACTGAAATAATTTGATGACACTGTAACATGGTCTTGGTTGACATCACTGTCATATCATACTGCAGTCTACCCTGCCATGACCACGTACATACACATCCTGCCCTGGCTGATCCACAGAGGAGATGGATAGGGGTACAAGACCATACTGAGATGAAAGAGCATGACTGTGAGTTGAATGCCTTGTGACTGGTGGAACTTCAGCAGATGCAACAGCAGTTGACATCTGTGTAGGTTGGACCACAGACAAGGATTTTTGATGCCTGATGGTGGTTCCGTGGACAGGCAGCCTGCCTCTCACAGATTGCAATATGCTGTGCATAGTCATGGAATGCAAAATCTTGCATGGAGTATGGCACAGCTGCAATACAGTAGAGGCCAGGGTTTCCACTGTCCATGCTACAGCTAGCAGACACTCATTCTGCGTGCCCAGTGCAGCATAATCTCACCATGTCTGTGCTCTTGTCCTTTATGCATGACATGTAGCTGGTGTGACACATGATTTGTGGCAGAGGCAAGTGCACTGATGTCTAAATGATACTGTTACTGTGACTATTCATTTGACTGCAGCAGGAAGTGGGCAACCTCTGACACCTGACCATGTACAATATCTGTTCACTTACCACTATAGTGATGCCCTGTTGTTGTGTGGATTTGCCAGCAGCAGTGATCTCAACTGTGGTGTGTTGATCAACAGCCTCTCCCTGTTCAGTGTCCACTGTGCCATCATCCTCTGAATGCATTGACAAGTGGCTCTCCACATCTGAGGATACATGTGGTGCAACATCAATGTCAACCTCACTGATGGACTCTCCAAACAACTCAAGGTCCTCTGTGGAAGGGGCCATACTACCATGCTCAGACACATCATGAACAACATCATGATTGCTGGACGGGGTGCTGGATGATAAAGACAGCTGATGTGCTACAAGATACAAAGACATAGATCAGGACAATGTACCTACACCACATGATAAATATCAAAGACACTTGGCATATGTATTTCACTGCAGTGTTACTAATATAATTATTTCACTTGCAGTAAACTTTATGTATGTTTCAAGGAATGCACATACCATAACTATATAATCTATTAACATGGCCAACAAACATGACACACATGATGCATAAAAAATAAAAACACACCTGGCAAACTCTCATGGGATGATGTTGTTGTTCCACTGAAGTGGTCCTCAACTAATTTTGGGAAAGAAAAAACATTACAGATCACACCATTCACACCATTAATCAGGTGAACACAGTTAAAACATACAGAATGTGTTAACTACACATGCCATGTGCATTTGACGACTCCTGCTATACAGCGGTTGTGAGTTGTACTGTGTATCTTGCAGTGGGAGAGTAAAGAGAAAGACAGCACACTCATGTAGTTAGCAAAACAAATACTGACATCATCACATATACAACACAGTAATGTGGGCTGCAAATACTCACGAGATGGATACTGCAACTGTACATCAGAAGGGCTTGTATGACAAATATTGACATAAATGTCGGGTATCATGTGTGCTACACATTGTAGAAAGTTATGACAATGTTATTGCAACATTGTAACATACCTGGTCTGTCTGCACTTGATAATGCATGGCTTGCAACTCCACTGGATGTACCGGTAGTGTTCAATGTTAGTGAAACAACAATAAGACAGTAAACAGCAGTGTCATTACATGAAGTGTGGGCACCAAGAAGGTAATGTGCACAGCAACAGTATAGAGACACTCAACTGCTGCTCCCTAGTATAGACCTGAAGTAGGTGGACCTGCGAATATTAATGCAATAACCATTACAAATGTTGTTTGGACTGCTCTGTCTGTAACTCAGATGCACCAGTACATGTAATTATACTTATGTACATTATCGTCACCCTGTGTGGAAGTATTCTCATGGCTCGGTTCTGTTGCTGCAAATCAAATACAGCAATAAATTAATATGTATGCTGAAGCAATATGCAGTGAGTGTCACAATACTCAACCCTAGACTGAACGTAAACACATACACATCTGTCCTGGAACTCCAGCTTCAATCCCACCACCAGTGATTCATTACTCGCCTCTTGCTGTATGCACTAAGGCCAAAAAAATTGTGATGTCATCGGGTCATTGGGGGTCAGTGATGGTCCACCACCAGTGGCATCCTTCAAGCTCTCATAACCTGTCACTCTGTTGGCTGCATGAAGGATTATGTCCAAGCAGCAGCATCTACAGGCCTCACAGGATCAGTTGTGGCCTCCAACTGCATTCATCATCTTGTTGAGGTTCATCCAGATTTAGTATCTCCAAACAATATCTCCTGAATGGCCTAGGGGTCTCCTTTCATGCTGGTGGAGAGCATTGATTATGATGTAATTTTCCTGTTGGAAAAATGTGTTACCCTTAGGATGGTTGGGCATCTGAAAAATTGATATGCACATGTTAACATTCATGGTTGAACATATTTATGCATTTGTTTCTGTGAACAGCATATGGCAAAATAAACACTATGCATTCCTGTGCAATGTATAACACTGTTTGTGATAAATACTAACATGACATGTAAAAAGTATCAACAATGTTTTCCTATAACATCTGTATAAAAAATAAATAAATAACTTGCAATATTTTTACAGATTGTGACTAGGATTAGAATCCCTAAAAAACATATATGTTGAAGGGAGGTCCAAAGATAATCATGCCCCCAGAGTCTGCTTGCATTTCACATTAAAATACTACATTAATTAACAATTAAACAACTTACAAAATGTGTTGGAATAACTCAGGATCCGTAGGCACTACAGATACATAGTAAATTGAGATAGCAGTGATAACACCTTTGTTAAAAGGCATCATTGAAGAAATATTCATAACAGCAACACCACATGTTTTAGTACTGTTTTAGGACATGACTTAAGAAATATCCAGCACATGTTTTAACAGTGTTTTATGATATGATTTAAGAAATATTCATAAGCTCAACATCACATACTAAATATGGATACTGTTGTAATCCATAAGTTTTTGTAGTTAGACCACAGAGTACTGGGCATTAACAGTAAGAATTGTGGATGATACATAAATCCTCCTCTATATACTGTTATCATTTGCAGTGGAGGATTGTCTGCACAACTGCATATCAGACTAAAGAAGAACGACATCTGCATGCATAAATTTCCAGACAACATTACTCAAGGAACCTTTAACAAATTTTTTAAAACTTAATATTTGAGTAAATATGACTCAAACAGATTCACTTTATAATCTCAAAATACTAAAATACTGAATTTTAGTATCTCAAGACTATAAAGTCGAAAGCCCAAAAAACCGACACCCACAACCGCGAAATTCAAAATCGCGATCATTCACATACTCATACCACCACTCAAACAAGCACACATACACCTACCTAATGACAGTACAACAAACAAAACAACACACACAAATGCAACACAACAAACACACTTACCCTACCTATAAGCAGGGGGGCAAACCCCCCTGCACCCCCCACACCGCTGCGACTTATATATACTAACTCCAAGGTCGCACTAAACACACAAACACATAAAACTAACCACTACACACACTCACACACACTAAAATCCCTACCCAATACCCTTACAAGTACACCACTTACCTGAATCCCCAGCTAAATCCACAAACCGCAGCACACGTCACGAACGCGACAACACAATGGCAGAGTCAACATTTCTGCATTCGATATTATGCAGTTTCGCATAACTGCACTTTCAACTTTATGGTCTCGAAATGCTAAAATTCGATATTTTAGTATTTTGAGATTATAAAGTGAAACCCGTTAAACATGTACCTTTTGAAATGATTATCTTTAACAGACTTACTAATTACCATTACAGAACTTCCACCAGTTGTCAATGCACCTCATACTCAGACTCACAGAATCAAAGTATACTTTGTGTGCACCCCACTTTAATGATATTAATTAAAATTCAAGTTTTAAAATCCCATTCCCGCACAGCCATGTAAATTGCAGTTATGCTCCTAAACACCCAGGTGTACTGCACAAACACCCAATAGATATCGATAAATTATAGCATGTGTGGCACATGCCCATTATCTTCCAATAGTCTTAGAACATGGCATCAGTGCCACTTTCAAGTATTGATTTTGATACATTTGCTGATCAGACCATTGCTAACGGTGAGCTGAGTGGTACCTCAGTGAACATTTCTGGGGGGGGGGTTGTGTTTTTCAGATTTCTACTACTTGAGGACCATGATGGCTACTTCAAGAAGGCTGAGACATGTTCATACACCCAACTGGACCAACAAGGAGATGACCCAGATGTTGATGGTGTATGCCGGATTACAGCAGCGGATGAGAGCTAGGCCCAGGAACCTTGCTATGACCAATGAGTGGAATGGGACTGTAAGGAAGGATTAATGGATGATGACCTGCATTGGAGTGATGCAGCAGAGCTTCAAAGGAGGGTTGATTATGTACAGAGGCAGCGCGCAGATCCCTACAGTAAGTAATAATATTGTACATATACCCTAGTATTCCAATGGATTTTACTGGTATTTCTTTGAACTCTATATATCATAGATATGTTTTTATAACCATGCTTTAACTGATGTGAAAATTGGCTTGTGGAGGTAATTGAGTAGCATTTGTACATACTGCCTTCTTAACCATGGGTTCAATACCCATGTTGCTATTTTATTTAATAATTGAATAATATTCATAAGTATGTCCTTTGCAGATGTACATATATAACATTTAAGTAAATAATTGTACATAGCGTCTGTTCTCATGAATCACACACACCTATAATGCCTAGGCCATGGATGACTGTGCATCATACCTCTTAACTGTACAGATTTTCACAGACTGTCTAGATTTTTTCCTCATATTTTTGGTCAGCTCCTAATAAAATTTATTCTTATCTGGCAAATTACTGATGATGAAAGTGACTATATAATGACATACATTTGAGTTTCAGACTTTATATTCTTCAGAAAATGCATGTTAATACAAAATCTGGTATTCTATTAACTTTCTAAGTTTATAAGAGCAATATTTAATATTTGTCCATATTTTTGGGACTTTGTTCCCCCCATTATTTTAGGTTCTGTCCAGATTTCTTCTGCTAAGAGGTTGAGAGGTATGCTGTGCATTTCATAGTTTTCCATTATAGTACCACTGTAAACCTATTGGACCATTAAATGTTGGAAAATGAACACATATATAATGAGTGTGGAAGAGAGGTGAAGAAGAGAGTACAGGCAGGATGGAGTGGGTGGAGAAGAGTGTCAGGAGTGATTTGTGACAGACGAGTACCAGTAAGAGTGAAAGAAAAGGTCTACAAGAGGGTAGTGAGACCAGCTATGTATATATGGGTTGGAGACAGTGGCATTGACAAAAAGGCAGGAGTCAGAGCTGGACGTGGCAGAGTTAAAGATATTAAAATTTGCACTGGGTGGGACGAGGGTGGACAGGATTATTAATAAGTATATTAGAGGGTCAGCCTAGGTTGGAAGGTTTGGAGACAAAGCCAGAGAGGCAAGATTATGTTGGTATGGACATGTGCTGAGGAGGGATGCAGAGTATATTGGGAAAAAGATGCTAAGGATGAAGCTGCCAGGTAACAGGAAAAGAGGAAGGCCTAAGATAAGGTTTATGGATGTGGTGAGAGAGGACATGCAGGTGGTTGGTGTGACAGAGCAAGATGCAGAGGACAGGAAGAAATGGAAACAGATGATCCACTGTGGCGACCCCTAATGGGAGCAGCCGAACGTAGAAGATATATACACATACATACACGCATATATATATATATGTATACTTACATCATTCTTGATAAACAAATACACAGGCACATTTATTTAATTTGAACATTAATACCCATAACATTGCATGAACAAAGGTTTTTAGTTATGTGTTGATAGCTGTTGTATCTTCTTTAGGAGAGGTGTGCAAATTGTGTACCTTTTCCATATTCTGTGGCTTATCACAAGATTTCTAATAAACACCTGCAGTACCAGTTTTCTACATTCAACTCCTAGTTGACTGTTAGCTTGGCCTGTAAAGCGAATGGTCAGCATTTTTATATTTTGGCATGTTGTGGGTTCCAAGCAACATAGGGGAATCTGTTAACTTGGTTGACTTCTTGATAAATCCTGTTGTCTGAGAAAGTTTATTTTAATACTGTATACTTTTTAAAATTGCTATGAAGATCTGTTTTTTCATGAAATACTGGTGGCAATAGAAGAACAAATTCAACCCCTAATGATGAGGCAGTGTGGTGGCCAGACTAACAGTTGGAATGAAGACAAGGGAAGATTTATGTCTTTAACTAGTGATGTGCAATTTAACAAGAAATAATGGTCCTCACACGCACATACCTTTCTGTGTCCATAATGTACAGCAACAGGCAGGGTTCTGTTTACATAAGCTGGATGTTACGTGACACAGTCACACTGTATGAAGAATGGATGCTCTCCATTACTGTTATTTTTAATGAACGCAGTACTGACATGAATGTAATTAAAAAAAAAAAAACAGTATATCTACAAAAGCAGCATATGTTCATACTTTGCAATCCTAAGGCAAGATCATTCTTAGTAGTCCATCTCCCATCAAGATGATATCATAACATTAACTATTTTCACTGCCTAGACAGCATGCTTTTGCAGTTATGTAGGCAGGTAGGTCTCAAGGTTAGAGTATGTCTGAGACTGCAGTTGCAGTTTTGAACCTCATGTCCTCCAGTCATAGCCAAAGCTGTTAACACCCAAATGTTAAAATGTCAGCTGTGTATTGTGCTTATCTAATGTTATTCAGAAACAGCCTACCAATTGTGCTGTGAAATGTATAGCATTGCTGTTATTTGCTGAATACATTTTTCAAAATATTTTTTTATTTCAAATGACGAGGACTGCAGTCAGAACAGAGTGATGTGCATGAAGCAAATGCACAGGCTTGAAGAGCAGCCCTGGGAGAAGGTATGGTGAATACTTTATGTATATTATGAACTGAAATGCATATTCTACTGTTTTCTGGGCTGCAATTTTCAATTTAACATGTTCATTGATTAGCATTCAAGAATATCCATCATGCATCAGTAAGGTAAGTGAAATCAGCAAACAGTAGCTGTCAAACATATAGTGCTGATATAGTATGTATTTTTGATCCATTTTGTCAGCACACATTTTTTAACAAAACATCCACAACCTTAATGACAATTTCTTGTGTATATCTGTCACACAGGACATAAGGTGAATATTTTATGTAGAAGTTTAAGTGCTTTCATTATTGCTTACGAGAAATGGATTGGTGTGTTTGTATGTCTGGTTGTGTTTTTTGATGATTGAACTTTTGTGCACAACTATTTCAAGAATAAGTGATGAGATTCTGTTGTTTGCAGACTGTGTGGTATAGTCTTCATTTCAACATTATATATTTATCTGCCTTTCACAACATGGGCGTATTTGAAAAACCATTCCCCGGGATTCATGAAGCTCGGCGCAGGGCCGGCGTTAGGCTTGCGCCGACCGTGCGGCGTGGAGGATGGCGCAGTGGTGCCAAATGCATAGTAATGAAGGCGCACTGCCGACACAGCCACGTGCACAGGAAAGGAGCGCAAGTGCATAGGGTGTGTCGAAGTGCCGCATGGAGGCGTGGAAACGGCAGCTGTTGATATGCAACCTAAAATGCTTGCATATAACAAGTTGCAAGATAGTAACCACGTCAGTGTCCCTGGATACTGAAACGTATGCAAAGCATGCAAGAAAGTACCTGCGAACACAAAGTGACAAAGCAAACAGAAATGCACGGTAGGGAATAACGGGTCCCTATCCCGCGAACAAATGACATGGAAGACCGTGTGGCTGTAGTCCAACGCAGTGTAGATAGCCATACCAAGTGGAAGTGAAACGCATCATATGTTAGCGATTCGCCAGTAGGTACGTCCAGCCCAATGGTGAGGGTCACCAGCTCACCCATAATGTGAGGGAGGGTACACAGCTGGGCAGATGTGTCCATAACAAAATACATGAGAAATATAGATATCTAGTGACCGTATGTCCGAATTATATCCCACAAGGCATGTAATAGTCACATACAAAAGGTATGTCCATATTTCACATACCAAATGTGATAGGAAATAGAATAAGCATGTAAACGAAACAGAAGGAGCATGCAAACAGCCACAACAATAAAGACACATGTAGGCTGAAAGGAACAGTATTATCCGTACCATCGACTAGGATTACCACCTGTCCCACTTTGCGAGTGACAGTCCCTCTTTGGGCAGTTGTGTCCTGACAAAAACCTGTAACAATGGCAAATGTTCTGAGATTATAGGACAAAATTATCCCCTATACGTTATGTAATAGTTGCATTAAACAGGTTTTCTGTATCTAAATTACATAAATGTTATAAGAAACAGAATAAGCAACTGAACTGCTACAAGAATAAGCTTTTATATAGGCAAGAAGTCTAACTTCTATCCTGTGTACTGACCGTGGGTATGTGTCGGCCTGTAAAATGTGATGTGTATACCAAAAATGTCCCACTTTGGCCAATTGAAAAGGTGGCAACCCTACCGTCAACTGTGGGGAGGTGTTGTCCACTACAGTCAGATATGTGTATGGAATATATCCCATCCTGGACATAGGAAAAGGTGGCATCCTACCAATGAGGACAACAGGCCACCAAAATCTGGAAGTCAGCGGTACAAGCCGAACTTGTCAGGATGTGTCACAGTCGAACGGGTAATACCCAGGTATACCAAACATGTAATGAAAGAGAAGTATGGGCGTGTACCTATGTGCGTGAGGTATAGCATGTGGAAAGCAAACATGGCAGGGTAGTCCACACAACCATACAGGTACCAGACACATGTAGGGTATTCAATGTGTTACTCTGGCCGTGTCATGGGCCAACAACCAAAGCACAGATGTATGGGGTGTGAGGAATCTGTGTGTGTGGTGTGGATGGGTAATGGTACAATCCTCCAAGGTGATACTGTGTCGTATGCAGAATAGGTGAACCGGAGGTGTATGAGGGAGCAGCGGGTGAAGCTGAAAGAAACACAAACACATGCATAAACAGCTGCAATACAACCAGACAGGCCATACTGTAGAACACAATCCCACAAACAGATGAATATTGAAATGTGCGATACAAATGTATAGATATGTCACCAGCACATACCCACAGATTGGTCCTGCTGGAACTGGCCATAACAAATGCAACACACCTGGATGGAACTGGCCATAACAAATGCAACACACCTGGATGCATAATGGACTACCCAGCATCCCCTCCACATCACACAACCTGCTCCCGTACCTGAACGTCCACCAAATCCAGCCGTACTTGGCCTACTGGTGTGGTGCAGCCACAGCTACACATAGTGACCACTACGCATATGTAATAGGTAGTGACACCCTAGGCGGTTGCAGGATTGTACATGACCTCAGCACATTTTTGTAACTCCAAAACGATGTTCGGTATACCTCTTGTTGTGGATCGGTACAATTTTTGGATATCCCTCATGGGATACGTAACCTGTGTAAACATTAGAACGGAAGACACGAAGTCCAGTCCTGTAGATATCTGAACAGAAGTTGGAATGTGCATTAGAGGTGTACGATACTGTCCAGCCCTAAGTGGTCATGCATAACCTACTACCCAGAATCAAACACTTGCCCGTGGCGCACGTGTCCCGACACGAATAAGCGGAAATATATTGCACACATTCGCATAGTGGCAAATGGTATAAGGGTGATGAAGGCACTGACGTAAACAGGATAACCCTGATCTACTGTGTGAGGGACACTTAATGTGTGTGTAGGTGTGACCGACCATACCTGTCAACCTCTGAGAGCAAGATATCTGGACAAAGCCGTGAATAACAGTATACCTGTCAACCTCTGAGAGCAAGATATCTGGACAAAGCCATGAATAAAAGTGGGACAAAGGCCTAAAAGTATGAACAATTTGTAAAGAAACTGAGAAAGTTGATAAAATAACAGTTTGTACATTGTCATTAATTTCCTGAAGAGTATGAAGTCTGAAACTCAACTGTGCCATGTTCTGACTTCAGTCTTTAATGACTAGCTACTGATTTGCCAGAAAACAACAGTGTATTACAGAGGTCCGTACATATGTACAGTAACAAACCTTCACAGTTATTTACTGTACCACTGCATACCTGTAGTTAATTCATGTCCAAAATAATAATCCTCGTATGAATGCATACAGGAAATAGTCAAATGTGAATGGGAAGACCCCTCACCGTGGATTATGTATTGTAACCACCCCCACCCATATTATGTATTGCCAACATAAAAAGCTGCTGACAGGTGCTGAAAGACCTGTGTCTGTAAACACAGGTAAACCTCTATAAAATGGACAAATTCTGTCCATGTGCTTTGTCTGACATTTGAACTTGGTCAGGGCAGTTCAGTTCACCAGGCGGACAAGCCTAAATCCAGATCAACACAGGAACACCCTGACAATCAAAGACTTGTATGTGCCAGGACTATAAGCCTTGGAGTTCTGCATATCCTTGGAGTGATTAAATATGCAGCTTGGGTCCAGAGCAGTAGGGAATAGGGAATGTGTAATATGTAGTACCGCGTTTTTCCCAGCAGGAGAATGGATGCCTGTGTTGTAAGTGAAGAGGTGAGGCATATGTTAATGTAGCTATGTACTATGGGTATGCATATAAATGAGTCAGAACACCAATAGTATAGTGGTTACAGCATCCGGCCAACATGAATGCAGTCCCGGGTCAACTACGACTACAGCACATATGAGTTAATGAATGCGTGTGTGCTGTAAAGACATTTAAATATGTAAAGGTGAACGTGTGTTTCGCATATGTCCGTTAACCGGTTTACAGATATTGTACTGGTACTGTCACAATTAAGAAAGCCCATGTAAGCACAAAGACTTAGTAAACATATGTAACCCACAATAAGGATATGCAAGTGCGCCTGCGCATGTGTAATCCACTCACAGCATAGCAAATGAATGCTGTTTTCTACACGTTTATTTATATATCTATATATGGATATATATATTTGTGTATAGATATATATCCACAGACTTAAACTAAATAAATATATGAAATAAAGAATGTACAGATATATATATATATATATATATATATATATATATATATATATACACACACACACACACACACAGACACACACACACACAATTACATTAATTGAACATAGAAACATTTGTCCTTGTAGATATAACACATGTAGATAAATAGGTTACGTCATAGCTATTATGGATAGACATACAGACATGCAAGAAAGGTAAATACACTGCTGCTTTCCAAACCATTGCCTGGAAAGTACCAGTGTGCCAAATCTGCAAGTTCTACTCTTTAAACATGGATATAGGTGTCATTTGCAGGACTCCAAAAAGTGATTGTCTACAGGCAACGGCCAGTAATTATCGATGCAAAGGAAGTCACATCCACAACTACAATATAGCTGTACATGCAACAGTAGCTTGTGCAAGGGTAATAACACATGGGTTGACAGAATGTATGACATATGTCCCAATATGCGGAGAGTGGATAGTGCTTAAAAGTATCTTCATACATTATTATCGCTCACATTAAATATGTCTTATGACTACTGTGGGGGGGGGGTGTCATGTATGGGAATCATGGGTATGCAATAATGGGCCTAGGTTTACAGGTGTTGGTTGGTACAGATTTAGTAGGTCTGCCCCTTGGGAGTGATTAATATCCCTATGTGGGTATAGCACACGCCTATACCTTCCAAAAATGAAGAACCCATCTACTGGATATTGTGTAAACCATTGGGGGATGACTTAGGGACTTATATCAGTGTCATGTAAGCGATTATCATGGACGTACATGCATACGAATAAGATGGTAACCATACCTCTCAACCTTTCAGAATAAGACATCTGGACAAAGGAATATTTAAATAAGTACAAATAGGGACTATGTTAAATATTCCTCTGACAAAGTTAGAACATTGATAGAATAATGGATAATTCATTAGTATGAATGTTTTGAGGGTTATTAGTTATAAACTACTAATGTCTGTCATTATTATCTAACCTCACAGTCCTTAATGACCTGCCACTAATTTACCAGAAAGACGCAATAATGACAAAAAAGGAACAACATTATAAGTCTAAGTTCGGGACATTCACCCAAAATGTGTACAGTTGAGAGGTATGAAGGTAACCCTGTCCTAAATAAATGTACAGAACTAGTGATATCAGGTGGACAGGTGTGAAGAAAGACGGGATGACAAATGTATAAGTCAAAAGCATGTACCTCGATAAATGTGAATGAATACTTATGCCCTGTGATAGTCAATGTGGAAGGTTAATAGTGTCCCTCAGGGTGTTATGCAGTGTCCCCGATACAGTGTTCAGTCTCCCACACTCGCATGTGAGTTCTGCCACTGATGGAAAGCGCAAATACCGGCGAGCACATAAGGTAGATGATAGCATAATATGTTTTGATTAGCACCTGTTGGCTTTTGTGAGGAACACAACACTCTTGGCAGGTGTGTCCTGCAAAAGGAATGTAATGGCATCTGGCCTGTGATTTCTCCTTGTGTGTAGTGGTGTAATAAAATGATATATCTTGTATCAGAAACAGATACATGTTATGGAAACAGTATTATCGACTATACTACTACAAGAAAACTCTGGAGGTATGAAAAGCGCTGAAGTAGTCAGTTTAGTATTGACCGCAGGTATGTGTTGACATGTCAAATGTCACAGCTGTATATATAGTACCTATAGGGCTGTCACCATTACAAATGATGAAAGTGGGAGCTGCTTTGTAGAAATGTCAGACGTAGCAGGTCAAAACATACCTACAGCCATGCATACTCCACAAATAGACATATTAGCACACAGCAAAGCTTAGGCCAGGGGTCATGGAGCCTTGGCCAGCGTGTACGAGTAGAGGAAGAGTAGAACAAGGCAAGATGTCTGCCGAGCTATTCAGCAATATCCTGTAGGTGCGTGTAAGACAGCCCCTAAACCGAACGTTGCACGGACAATGTTAGGATATGCAAATTACCCCATTTGTAGGTGAAAGCTATGCAAATGATGGAAATCTGCAATACATGAAACAGTAAGCTGTCCGTGCAAGAGTAGAGTTATGTGCAGAAATGTACTCGGATGTTAACCGAGTTACGTTCTGCAATTAGCTAAATGGAGCAATGTCAGCTGCAAATAAAGGATGAATTCAGTTGAAGAAGCACGCCAATGGCCAAATATAAGGGCAGTGACATATTTTTCCATTGGAAATTAATAAAACTCTATTTGTCCTCCCCCAATCTCCGTTGTGTAAGCGTAGCGTAGCGGCGCGAAAATGCGCTGCACTTTTAAAACAAGAGAAATATTTAAAATACACATAAAAATTGTAATTATCATTAACAGTTAGTTCACCATGCAGGTGAATGGCAAGCTGAAAACAAGATGGCTACTGAGTACTGGTTGCTATGTGTGGAAGCGCTCTGTCAGAGATGTAACCAAGCATTAGTAGGCAATCCGATGCAATTGAGGCTGAGGATAGTGAATCCAATTTGTCATGCCATATGGGCCAAGCCACTACAGTGGAAGAGTAGGTTAAGGGGACTATCAGAGTAGAAGATAGGTGACATCATGAGTGTGTATGTATAAAACACTGTAATCCTATCGGAGCAATGTGTCACATGTTTGCTCTCAGTTACTCATCAGTGGAAGAGGCGTGGTATGATTTATCCTAGGTACAGTCAGGAAACTGATGGTGTAAGCCATGGATATCACTGAAGTTTCTTGCAAACCTGCTGACAGTGTGTTCGCGCCTGTGCACGCCTGTAGGCCCGAGTAAGCATGTGTGTGGCACCCGTGTCAGCCCATGTGCGCGTGTTGAAGAACGAGTAAGCTAGTGTAAGTATGTTGAAGCCCGTGTAATGTCGTGTAAGCCAGTGTACGCATTTGTAAGCATGTATAAATCTGTACTACACACATCACACACATACTGCACACTCTGAAGCACATGCTGCCAATACTACATATGTCAGTCAAATGGCACATGGATGGATAATAAATCTTCAGAATCAACTGTGCTGTAAACTATACTACATTGATGGTCATAGCTGCACTACATCATGCCTGCTTACATACATCTAGAAGGATATCACACTTTGTGTTAACATAATTTTAACATTAATACAGTGCTATAAAGCCACCCTGAGCATCAGCACCATGTTAGTCTGTTCCTGCATCTATGTTACACATTACAGGTGGTGGCACAGGTGTCATCATATGCACAGGGTATGGTGTTTATTTTCCAGAGCCTGTCATTGAGCCATCCAATCAACATGTAAGTATGTGTGTGTGTGAGGGACAACAGTGTTTGCATGGCCCAATGTTGTTGCAATGTGTGTGTGTATGTGTTAGCCCTAGCTGTTTGTTTCATGTGTGTGTCTGCATGTACACAGTTTCAGCATGTGTCATGCATATACAGGAGGTTGTGGGACAGTCACAGACCGTACCTGCCAGGCTGTACAGATCGCCATTACTGGCCATGGACTCCCCTGCATGCATTCAACAATATTCCAGTCCTGCACCTGTCAATGTATACACATACATTCTTGGGATCTGTATCATAACCTGTGGATAAACGGGAGTCAGTAATGTTAACCTGATTTGCATAGTAGTGTCAGGTAATGCATAGTTATATGAGCCATACACATCCTCCAAAGTAATAACCACTGCTGACTGTTGCTGAGATGTGCACACGACCATTTAAAGGTACTGTACTATCATTGTTGTCAATGTCCCTTGTAATACCCAGCAACAGAATAACTGGTCACTACACAACTATAACCCAGGATCACTACAGCACACAGTATGTGCACTATCACAGAGCCATAGCAGAATTACATACATCAAAGGTGTTCACGTACAGATAGTGCAGCACATACAATAGTGCTAATATCCACATTCATATCAATATCTATCTACATTACATATATATAAATAGATATACACACACACACTTGACAGGGTTGGGATCAGAACACAGACCTAACTACATTATCACACCACAGCATTACGCATGTACAGAACGCGCTACCGTGATTACTACATCACAGCATTCACACAGGCATACGTCTAGCTTTCTGGCATCAGCATCAAAGGAAAAGATGCCGTACGGATTCTACGGAGAGTGAATAGTGTAAAAGCAATGTACTGTTGTCATGCAGCAGGAAACTCTCACACACACGTGGCAGGATTGGGATTAGAACACAGACTTAACTACCTTATCACACTACAGCAATACGCATTTACAGAACGCGCTACCGAGATTACTGAACACAGCACTCCCAGAGGCATACTTCTAGGTGGGTGACATCATCCGCAAAGGCAAAGATGCCGATAGGGAATGTATGTGGTGTGAGGCATCTAAAAGCATTACCGTGTCTCCAGGCAGCTGGAAACACACACACACACTTGGCAGGGTTGGGAGTTGAACATACACCTAACTTCTTTATCACACTACAGCAATACGCATTTACAGAACGCGCTACCGAGATTACTGAACACAGCACTCCCAGAGGCATACTTCTAGGTGGGTGACATCATCTGCAAAGGCAAAGACGCCGATAGGGAATGTATGTGGTGTGAGGCGTCTAAAAGCATTACCGTGTCCCCAGGCAGCTGGAAACACACACACAGGCACACACTTGGCAGGGCTGGGAGTCAAACATACACCAAACTACCTCATCACACTACAGCAATACACATTTACAGAACGCCCTATCGAGATTACTGAACACAGCACTCCCAGAGGCATACTTCTAGGTGGGTGACATCATCCGCAAAGGCAAAGATGCCGATAGGGAATGTATGTGGTGTGAGGCATCTAAAAGCATTACCATGTCCCCACGCAGCTGGAAACACACACACACAGGCACACACTTGGCAGGGCTGGGAGTCGAACATATACCTAACTACTTTATTACACTACAGCAATACACATTTACAGAACGCGCTACCGCAATTACTGAACACAGCACTCCCAGAGGCATACTTCTAGGTGGGTGACATCATCCACAAAGGCAAAGATGCCGATAGGGAATGTATGTGGTGTGAGGCATCTAAAAGCATTACCGTGTCCCCAGGCAGCTGGAAACACACACACACACACACGCACTTGGCAGGGCTGGGAGTCGAACATACACCTAACTACCTTATCACACTACAGCAAGAAGACAGATTTACTTCTGTAGAAAGCGCTTAACCTATTTTATGTCAATAAATTAAGTGTTTCCAGCACAGTATCCTGTATTCCTGGCGTTCATTCACCTTTGGTGTGTTTGCAATTACTGAACACAGCACTCCCAGAGGCATACTTCTAGGTGGGTGACATCATCCACAAAGGCAATGACGCAGATAGGGAATGTACGTGGTGTGAGGCATCTAAAAGCATTACTGTCCCCCCAGGCAGCTGGAAACACACACACACACACACACACACACACACACACACACACACACACACACTTGGCAGGGCTGGGAGTCGAACATACGCCTAACTACCTTATCACACTACAGCATTACGCATTTACAGAATGTGCTACCAATATTACTGAACACAGCACTCCCAGAGGCATACTTCTAGGTGGGTGACATCTTCCGCAAAGGCAAGGACGCCGATAGAGAGTGAGCAGTCTGAAAGCATATTACTGTCCCAAGGTAGACGTAGACAAACACATGGCAGTGGTGTGATTTATTATTTATTTATTTATTTGCAGTTGGTTTACCAGGATAGTCCATTGGGCCAATATGAACCCGTTTTCAATGGAGTCCTGGGGAGAAAAGCTCCATAAACAATCAAGGTTACAAAATTAAGTAGATAATAGTTTACATGTGTTATAATATAGTGCAGGCCAATTAATATAACAATATGACATAGATTGAAAATATACAATTAGATTAGACAAGAACAAACATTGCAAACAGTATAGGTTTTAGATAAATGAACAGGTGGTGCAGAATTTTAAGAATGATTACAAGAAATATGCAGGAACATTAGTATATAGAAAGTTTAAGTAAGAGGTGTAGACTAGAATAATATCAAGTTTGCAAGTAAATAACAAACAGTTTATGGGTTTGAGGAGAAGTTAGATGGAGCAATGTTAATGAAAAAGGGGAGAAAGAGAAAATTTGCAGTGTGAGTTATGTGGGGTGGCAGCTGGAGCATTCCCACTGGGATACTAGGTATGAGTGAAGAGTTTTTTTGAAGATAGAGTAAGTAGGGGTAGCACAAATGTGTGGTGGTAGGGAGTTCCAGAGTCATGCTAGACTTAAGGATAGAAGGTGTTTGCCTGGGGGGGCGAGCTGGTTTGTATATTTCTAGAAGATTTTGGTTATTGGATCGTAGTACTCTGTCAGGTAGATGCATTTTAAAGGCAGAGGAGAGGGAGGGACAGAGTGAGGGGTTGAGAATGAGCTTGTGTGCTAGAGTGAGTTGGGTATATATAAGGTGATTAGGTAGTTCTAGCCAGTTTAGTTTATGGAGAGAGGAACAATGGTGAGTAGAGTACTTATGGCTAGTAGTGAACTTGGCAATTTTGTTGTAACAACATGAGAGTTGAGTTTTCAGAGAGGATTGTAGATTAGTTAGGAGTGGAGATCCATAGAGAAGGGAGGGTATGAGAAAGGATGTAGAGAGGGTGATTTTAGTGGTGGGTGTAAGATAGTGGTTTTGTCGATAGAGCATACCTAGTTTTTGATGGGGTTTTTTGATATTTAGTTGTATGTGGGAATTAAATTTAAGCTGATTGTCAATTAGCACACCAAGTAGCTTTGTCTCTGATACCAGTTCCAGAGTTGTGTTGTTATGACTAGTGATACAAAATGTGTTATTGTTGAAAGGGGTGACTTTAGAGGGAGTAAATACCATTAATTTGGTTTTAGAAGCGTTGAGTGCTAAATGATTATTTTTCATCCATTGTTCAGTGATCGGGGCAACTAAATATCTACAGAGCACTACAACAACACTACATAGATACGGGAAGCGCCACAGACAGTACACCCTGCAAGACAGTCAGCCAGTGTGTTCAATGTAGGCATCCATCGTGACGTTGAAAATAGACATCTGTTGCCTGGATGTCCACCATCGCTATACAGAATGTCAATGGCCATGCCCATACACAGAGGCACATCACCGACACAAGGTGTCACTGGCCATGCCCACATGCTTAGTATCACACGTCCATTTGGAATTTACTGCGTGTCCATCTACACAACGGTGTACTGGGCATGCTCACACACTTAGCAGTTGCAAAGGGCCGTCTTGCATGCACACAGATTCTAAACATGTAAGGGCGTAGTTTGGAATGTACTGTATGTCCAACTACACAACGGCGTACTGGGCATGCTCACACACTTAGCATTTGCAAAGGGCCGTCTTGCATGCACACGGATACTAAACATGGAAGGGCACAGTATGGTATTACTGTCCCCACGTACATGATGGACACTCACATGTATTGACCAGTACACACTCAGAAGCCATCACAGATGTCTCAGGTACAGATCACAGAGGTACACACCGCAGTCTACAATGTAGCCCTCAGACACCACCATGTCGTTGGACCAGCAATACATCAACACAACACCATGTGACGCATGACCAGTGGACTGTACATAGGTGTACAGCAACTGTGCAGACTACACATGTACCGACAGGGTTCCATCATGTGTTATGCATTGCAATGATACCACTGTACATAACCAGGTCAGGTCTACACATAACAGGAGCCCTGGGTCTTACACAGCTGTGACAGATGACTGTCGCTGTACACCAACGAACACACATGTTCAGATATGTCATACATGTAATTGCAGTGGATATGTGCATGGACCACACACACACAACACATGTGTACATAGCATAGCTTTTGCTGTCCTCCATGCAGACAAGTGGCTACAGCAATCATACGCATGCAAATGGGAGGTGGGTCCATGGCTGTTGAATGCCAACAGTACATGAGGTAGCAATGTTGACTGAGGACACATTCCCTCTGTACTAGTTACCCATGACACCCATCATATCATACAACAGTCCATGTGTTATGTATGTCGACACACGTCCACCGATTGCAATGCATACAAACATGGCTACATGACAGGCATGTAGGACCAACACACATGTACAAACTGTAGTGTGCATGCAGCTGCCATGCATGTGCAGTAGCTGATGTAAGTAACTAATCTGTTCTGAACTACAACATGCAGTTGCAATGCAGCCCCATCATTGACACCTGTATATGGTGTATTACTGACAGTACGGTAGGATGTACATCAGGTATGGATGGATGTGTGTACGTAAAGTGATGATCCACCTGTGTGGATGGATGTTCGCCGGGTACGGCTCACAGGTGTGTCACACGCCATCATACCATTACATGTGCAAACAGTACGCTATGTTACTGTTACCTGACGGTGAAGACATAAAACCTACACAGCGGTCAGGTCTTACCGACTGTACGTCACTCGACACCTGTAACACTTACATCCTCCCGTGTGCATATAGCAGCACAATTGCCGGACATAGCATTGGTACACATAATACGGCCAATATTGCTGCATGTCTGTCAGATGTATCATCATAGAGCAGGTGTATCATTCACAGTACTGCCATGTTTGTTTGCATGTGTGACCATATATGCCACATATGGTGGGGAATACATCCCAATTGTGACACACCCCTGTACACTATTGTAGACATCTGTACATACTGCAGTGTGGAAAGTATGATGTAGGCAGGTGTGGTGTGTGTATCACACACATCAGCTATCCGTATGTGTATGACAGTTGTGGTCTCCACAGTGTGTGTGTGTGTGTGTGTGTGTGTGTGTGTGTGTGTGTGTGTGTGTGTGTGTGTGTGTGTGTGTGTGTGTGTGTGTGTGTATGTATGTATGGCTGTCTGGTGCATGGAGTGTGGGTGTATGCTACCATACGGAACACACAGGATCCCAACCCCTCATGGTGATGCAGTCAACTACCCTGTTGATGCCATCGGTCTCAGACGTACTGGCTACCTGTACATGTCCCTTCTCTGTGTTGCGTAGTGTGGGTGCACAGTACTGTGAGGGTGATGACCACATAGGCAAGTGTCCTCACCTCAACACTATGGGGTGTGCATTATAGTGTTGTCGACCCCGTGAGTGTGGGCATGTTCCTGTACTGTGATAGGGTATTACTGCTACACAGTGAGGCCTCATGCTATCAAGTGGCCTCTAACGTTATCATTGTCCAGACCGCTGTGTACAACCCCTGAACCATGTCAACATACCTGTGATGTGACCTGGTACGGATGTCACATCTCTAGCCACTGTAGCCTATTAAACTGCACACAGGCTGCTGGATCAGTATATGTGTGGACATATGTGGTATGTTAGACTTTCCAGCTGTCCGGTTGAGGCTACGTATAGCATGCTGAGATTGCCATACGTGCCTGTGAGTACTCCACAGTTACACATGGGAGACTGCAAACACTGCTACCTGTAGACACATGCAAGTAGACCATAAGGAGGGAACCTGGGCATCATTACCAGCATGCTGCTACTGTTGTTACCGAGACACATATTGTGAACATATAACAATGCATGCTACACCTGTACTACATGGTTGTGCACATATAACAATGCATGCTACACCTGTACTACATGGTATGTCTGGTGCATATCAACAGTACACAACCAATGTAATATACATGTCTCTCACCATTCATACACAACTAACGTAATATACACTTCCCTCACTAGTCGTACACAACTAATGTAATATACACATCTCACTATTCTGTTCACCCTGTGCATCAGACCATTTGAGCATGTCCCTGCACCGATGGTGTGGATGACAGGGATGCGGCACAGGCTTCATCATATGCACAGGGTGATAATGTGTGCCAGGGGCATAGGCTGCACCAATGGGTGACATCATGTGTGTGGGTAAGGGCCAGTGATATGATTGGACATGTCTGTTCAGTATGCATGTGGGTGTTGTGGTGCCCTACAGATGTGTTTGCTGTGTGCATGTATGTGTGCACACAGTTCTGCCTTTTGTGAGGCCTACACAGGGGTATTATTGACAGCTCCAGATTGTACAGACCAGGTTGTACAGCTCACTGTGTCCAGCCACGGCCACGTGACCTGTGCCTGCCAGGGGTTGCACGGGCACTACCAGGCGGAGGTACAGAATGGCTACTGTCCGACGACACATGTCCACTGGAACCGTGTCCCCACTGGGAACGTTCAGGGCCATGTCCACGTGGCCTGCTGTATCCTGGTGTGGACAGCGCAGCACCAGCTGCACTGCTACTGCTACCGGCACTATGGGAGCGGGCATGTGAGGTGGCACACTCACATCGACCTGCACTAGGTGGTGTAGCTGGCCTACGTCCACACGGCCTATGCCTCACTCCTACCAGATGTTCCAGCACAGACAGCTCACGCTCGCGGATTGCCATGCCAAGGTCAAGGATTCCGACCATGTCACCCAATCTCCTGTCCAAAACATCAGCAATCTGCTGTTGAGCATTTGCCAATGCCTGGATGTTGTCATTTAGAGTATGGATAGCAGCCCTCTGCAGCCTCTGCCCTTCTCTGTTCTGCCGTTCAGCACGTGCCTGTGCCGCCATTACAGTCTGGAACATGCGTCTCATGATACCAGCTGCTGCACTCTGTCCTGCAGGTGCATGTCTGCCAGAGGTCCTCCTACGAGCAGCACCGGCCGCATGCCGGTGTGGCACATCTGCAGACATTACACTGACACCATGGTGTATAGACACACCTTCTGTAGCCACCACACGTTCCTGTTCCACGCTAACAGACACTGACTGTCCTTCCTCTATGGCCACTGGTGATGCGGTATGTGTTGGCAGCAGAACTGTGTGCGGGGAAGAGGGGGACATAGCTGGGATGGCAACCATTGGCACAGATTCAGCCCCTGACAACCCCGCCTGTACCTCATGCATATGTTCATCACTGCTAGTATCTGTGGCAACACTAACATCAGATGGACCGCAGGAGGGTCACGCACCTACATCATCTGTGAATGCAAAGAAAGACTCTAAATTACAATAGACACAGATACACACACACACACACACACACACACACACACACAGACACACACACACAGACACACACAGACACACACACAGACACACACACACAGACACACACACACACACACACACACACACACACACACACACACACACACACACACACACACACACACACACACCATGCATGTGATTTGACAGACGGCATGCAGCATGCCTGTGATACAGCAGACGGCATGCAGATCAGACATTAATAGTGTTAGTAAGCATACCCCCTGGGGTGCACAATACAGCAAGCAGGTTTCATATCAGTAGCCATGCAGTTCACACAATCATGGTAGTATGCATGCATCCCCGTGATACACCATGTGGACCAGAACAGGATAACAGTACACATGGCTGACGTGACCGTGACATGTAATCTGCTGACGTGTGCATTAAGATGCATACATGTCTGACACACTGGTGTCCACACATGTACAGCGTCATAATGGCCATCACATTGCAGTGTTGTCTGTATGCCCTACAGATAGAATGCATGTTTAGCATATGTGCATGTGCATGGAAGGGTAGTGTGAGCCATCTACATTGCTCTACAGTGTGAAGTACAGACACTGTGCCATTGCATGGCATCATGAGGCATCTATATTGCTATACAGTGCATAACATGTACACATTGCATAGCCATAACTGCATGCATACCCATGACATAACTGTGGATTGTGACCCACGATGCTGAGGTGTGTACACACCAAACCATGCTGTGTCATGTGACAGATCACTGGAGGACCTACAGATGACACCCCTGCACAACAACTACAGAGTCTTAGCTGCCTGGCAACCATGTCCACACATAGCGGACTTGTCAATTCACCATGTCCAACATGACATTGCTGTACCACACATGAGGTGCACAGCTAACGGTGATGTCCTACAGCAGCAAGGGAAATGTACAGTATCTGTGGCCTGATGTGGTGTCAATGTCTGTGGAAGCTGTAGAGGTGACTACTGTCATGCTATGACACAGGCGTGATGTTCCACACATCTTATATGGCAGACGTCAGTGACACCTCCACTGGCTGTGCACAAGCTTTTAGGATGTCCAGTGTACCACATCAACTGTATAATTGGTCAACTAAGGCTATAATTGGACCATGTGTGGACAATGTGAAACAGGGTGTATACACATCACATCTACTGTGTGGCTATGTATCTCTGGCCATCCCCCATGGCCATGTGTGCACATGTGTCGGACAAATGTGTGTGATGGCCATCTATCACACATGTCTGTGTTGTCCCACATGACATACACCCATAGATGTCAGATATGTCACCATCCACAGGGCTATGCAGACAACAGGTTGTATGTGGGGTATGGGTTATGGGATAGTGTGACATTATTGCAGCCAATACACTACGTGTCTGGGACATGTCAGATGGCACATCACAATGTGTGCACTCATTGCAGGGGCATATAACACAATGGTGACTCCTGTGGGCTGCCCATATCACAGCTCACTGTGTGGTACTGTTTGCATACTACATGTGTTGTTCCAATGTATAGTACATATGCCTCCATTGTAGAACACCTCAACTGTTATATGCACAGCTGACCACACATGTAGCAATGACAAATACTCTGGTTTCATGTCGGTGTATCATTTCATTTGTATATATTGCACATGGGTGGCCTGTGTGAATGATGGGTGACGCAACCTGTATATTGTGAATGGAATGAACATCAAGTATACAAGTGTTAACTGGCCACATGGCGAATAGATCTATGCTTTTACATGCCTGATACTGATGACAGTCTCACCTGCAACGGACTCATGTCTGTGCAGCACGCCAGAGGTACCTGTATAGGGGTGACACAGCAGTATGAACATTATCCATGACTGTATGACAGCCACAGGGTGCACTATGCATGTTAACACATTCGCCTGTACAATAGCATATAGTATGCACATGTGTGCATACACAGGGTAGCATACTGTAGTATGCAGCATGTGTGTCCACATACCATGCATATGTTGTTACATTACATAATGTACAGTGACACATGCATGTAAATGGGATATAGTAGCCATATGTGCAGGAGTGACTTACCAGGAAACTCCAGGCTCATTGGTTGGGAGACACCCACCTCCACGATGGCAGATAGTGTTTGTGGATGCTGTTCTGAGGGTGTCCCCAGACTGGCCAGTAACTCCTCAGTGTGTGTGAGTGGGGGGCTGGGTTGGTGGCCCACCACCTGTTCCACCTTGTTCCCTGGCGATTGCAGAGGCACGCTGTTTTGCATGTCATATCAGGTCCGTGCAGTGTCTGCGCACCTGCTGGAAGGTGCGGTTATGGCCACCCACATCGTTCACCCTCCTGCAAAGATCCTGCCACAGGTCATCCCAGTGCTGGGCATGCTGTGGCACATGGCTGAACAACACCTCATAGTTCTCATGGAGGTACGGGATGAGGACATCATCCTCCTGGTGGCTGTACGCTGGAAGGCGTGTACGAGGCATTATCTGCAAGACATAATGATGGTGACAGGTCACAGTTTCAGAGATGTACAGACATACTGCTGCACATACATTTCTATGACATCTAGTACATCTGCACAGTTATCTTTGCAAATCATCATGACACTGACACGACTGACATGTTTGTGTCACACACATGTAACACCCGTTATGCATTGGATATCATCACCATATATGTGTGTCACCTCATTACAATTTTCATACTCCATGTGAATGCTGTCTTGATGTGGGCATGTCTGTTTGCCTGCACTGGTGTTCTTACCTATCTGCACATGCCTGGATGTGTCCACGGTAATGCTGTTGACCTTGATGCTGTGTATATGTCACATATCAACACAGACACAGCCTTAATGGACTTGAGCAGTGACAATGCACACATAGGCATGGAAACCAGTACATGCATGTGTTTTGCCATATACATCTACACAGCACTGTACAGCTGTTCAACATCCTGCCACGGATCGCCTGTGTTGCACATGTGATAGACATGGGACAATGGCTAGTCGGACGTCATTCGCAGGGATGGTTATCAACCATAGCATGTACAGGCAAGGTTTCCTAGCTGTAACCAACAGCCATTATGCCACCGTAAGGTGCATCAGTGTCACAATACTGATCAAGACAGTTGATACTACATCTACCATGCGGCCATCACACCATGTATGACTGGGATGACATGTGCAGCTTTGATGGACAGGGTAGCATGGTATGGCGGGAGTATGTCACATGTATGGCACAGGGATCTGTCCAGCATGTGGCGATCCTAGTATTAGGATGGTGGCTGTCCATGACGTATGTCTTTCAGATCAGGATATGGACATGTAGCATGTCCATCATCATGGTGCAGCAAATGTCTTTATGCAAGGTAGACAGCATGCTGCATAGTGGTGGTGAGGATTGTGAAGGCTGGTATTGCCCATCCACGCATGGCCATTACCCCTTAAAGGTGATATGTGATCCAATATTGGTCACCCCAGTGCTGTATATGCCTGTCCAATGATCTCTGTGCTCATGGATGGCACCCTGTCATGACATGGGTTCCTCATATGACTACCTATGGGGCCTGGAGACATCACCAAGTCAGGGAGGTGTACTGCACAGCACCATCCCTTACACAGTGTCCATAATGTTGACCACAGCCTAGGTGGTAGTTAATGGGTACAGGGATGTTCACCTAGCTGTGACACTGCTGATATCATCCATCAGAATGTGCACATATGTCACACACCTCACCCACACAGCTCATTCTGTATGTTGTTCACAACACTAACACAGCTATTGCTCATAGGTCATGGCCATTCACATCCTTACATACACAGATGCCTAACATTTGTCTGTGTGGTATGGGCTACAATGAGGGTGGAGTACAACACATTAACCCTGTTCTACTGTAGCTGGCACTGGTGTGATATGCACATGTCACTCTGGCACATTTTGTAGTTGTGAGTCTGTCAACAGGCCACTGGTAGAACACTCCTGTGGCATACAAAGGTATTTGTAATCAAACATCCGTACTGTCTTGTACATCTGTACTGCTAACATCTACAGTGATAATGGTTCATGGACATGCACACCATACTCAGCAGGGTTATAGTGCGGTGCCACCCATTATGACTGTCGTCACCACTTGCGGATTGATATTACCCAACACCCTATCTGTATTGTATGTTCATGCTAGGCACTTGTTCAGAACTTGTGAGCATGTCATGAGCTACTGATTACTATAGCGCACATTCCACACCATTTCCCACAGGTACACTGGCTGTCCTAAAATTTCCAGCTTGCTTACGGTACAACAGCTGTTGTACACATGTAACTCACATATCCTGTGAGACATGGTTGTATATACAGGCATGTCCAACTGTCACGTACCAGTGCTATTGCCTGTCTATATGATGGATATGTCATACATGTGGCAATAGAGCAATTGTCTCATGTACACATTCAATGCTTGCCACCCAACATACGACACTATAGCCTGTGGGGGATGCACTTATGTAGCCCTGCTGGGGTAATGCTGTCACCAACCCTGACTGCACCTGACAGTCATGTTGGGATGTGTAACATTCGCAACACACCCCACACATCACATAGTCTCACATGATCTCCACCACAGGCCACACATACGAGGACAACTTGTGCAGTACCTCTCCATACTCTGTGTAGGCACCAGAGGCAGCCCCCATCACGGAACACAACATCATCAACTTATAGGCCACAGACTCATGTGTGCCCATCACATACAGCCAATAGGGTGTTATAACATACACAACACACCAGTCATAGGTGACTCTGTTGGCAGTCACATTGCAGTTCCACACAGCAGGCTACACAAGGCGATAGTCACTTACATCTTGCTGTCGGGTAACTGGTTCTGCAGCATAACCTATGCACCCATGCCACACCTCACCAGGTACGATGTGACTGTCATTCTCCATGTTAGTGTGACTGCCCTGAGATGCCACTTCACAGACTACATGTGCAGGGACATGCAATAGCTCACCAGTCTTGTAGCCCTGAAGGTGTGGGCCAGGCCATGGGGAGCATTATGCATTCATCCGGACCTGATACCACTGTACAATGACTGACTGTGTCACTTCAATAGTTGCGTATGCTTCTTCTGTCATTCCACAGGCATCTGGTATCTGTCCGCTTTGACTGACCTGGTCAAACACAATGCTTTGGCACAGATGACCTGCACCTGTCAGCCCTGGGAGTACAGATCACATGTAAGGCTCTTGCTGCTTCTATACTGCCTGTCTTTCACAGTTTCCAATAACAGTCACCGGCAGAATGGGAACTGGCAAGCAAGACATGGGGTCATGTGACACAATGCTTGCATCTTCCTCTGTGAGGCACGCAGGCAAGGCACACCTTATAATGCACCACTCCAATATCTCCGCAGTGACTGGGACCTGCCTCTAGGCTCTGGAGAGCACACCTGCAATGACAAGTTATAGACAGACCATACCTTTCAGGCACATACCTGGACCGGCACACCCACAGCTGAGGTGTTCCCATATCCCACTATGTTGTACACACATCCTGGCTAGTTACTTAGCACAATGCATCAGAGGTGCTCCACGTGCAACTAACTGTGTCCGGAACCGCTATACACATAGTAACAAGCTACAGATTCAACAACATACCCCACGGTTACCAGACCACATTTGTTGGTGTACTGGACAGTAGGGCTCAGACAGCTACTACTGATGTGTGACTAACACTACCCCACACTTAACTGGGATAGCCACTCATGTACCGACACATCCATGAGTCATAACCTCCACTCGGCTGGATCAACCCATACACACCACCTCCAAGACCAACATTATCCTTGACATGAACACTACCAACATGTGACTGGTGTTCCACACCTGGGGTTATCCCCTCATTGGTGGATTCTGAACATATGCTAATCACCCTTGTTAGCCACATCCCGGTACCACACCCTTCACGGCATACACAGTACATGAGTACTACAACACCTACTACAGACGTCTTATGACAGTGGTTGTTGACGTCATGACACCCGTGCAGATGGACAATGCACATACAAACACTGAAATATACCCCAGTGCACTTCATTAGCACGTACATGACTGCATGGATCATGCTATTCCACACAGAGACATGATGGTACACACCAGATAACAGACGCCACTCTGGTGGTCAAGTTCCATGGACATAATGTACAGCAACAGGTGGAGGCTGTTGCACAGTGGTGTACAATCCCATGGGTGGGGTAGCTCACTGGTCAGCCTCGGTAGGGCCACGGGATTCATCATCACATACTCCAAGACTAGCTACGTAAACATTACTGCGACACATTCCGGGGTGTACCACAAGGCATTATGGTGGTATGTCAGTAGTCAATGGCAATACTCACATCTGCTCTCACATACAACAGTCACTCAGGAACATTACAGACCCAGGTGATATTGGCAACATGCTGGCGGATGGATTCAATGCTAACATTACACTCTCTCACTCACTACAGGGCCACAATCCATGCAGGAACATTGCGGTATCCCTGCGTTCACACCTACACAGTACTAACCTGCACTCTATATGTCCTGGGACACTGGCCCCATGGCACCTTCCAAAGTCCCAGGCTGTGATGTCCACAAACCTCTGAACAACATGTCTCCCCACTGGGCCACCATATTCAGTAATAGCCTTGTATCAGACATTGTGGCCCCTGAATGGCACACAGCAACAGTTATCACACTCCACACAGGTGATGCCACAATGCACGAGTGGGACTATAGTCCTACACACCTGACTGGACTGTTCTGCACGGCTATGGGGCACATCATCATGGATGTCATTCACAGAGACATTGTTCGGCTCTGGTCCTTTGATGCCACCTGGGTTGGACTTGTTAGGGCCAGAACATAACCCCTACACCTGGTGGACTCCTTTCATACAGTTACCAGGGTAGTTGATGACGGTACGGGGGTCCACACATCCTACATTGTCCTCTCATTGCCTTTCAGCACCGTTCTCCATTCTGGTTTTGACAACATACACATCCACCTGCACATCGCACCCTATGTCTCAGGATGTTATGCAACGTGGCTCATGGACAAGACACACACAATGAGCGTAGCATACTATAGTACCTACTGTATTCCAGTTACACTTGGCATACCACAGTCCTCAGTCATAGGGCCCCTCATGCTCAGTATATGCTTCCCTGAGGTACAGGCTAACACAGAGGGACTTTCCCTGCCTAGCTTTACAAACCCCTGCATACAAAGCACCATGACTGATCCACCAGCTGATACTGACTCCATCCATATGGGTGTCACTGTGACAGATACCTGATATGAATATCATGGCCTCAAGCTGCATGACACAAGGTGCATGAACATCACCTTTGCATTAAACCATTCACCCACTGACTATCACATAGGTGGTAGTCCCCTACATACATGTCACATTGTACATGTCCGTAGTACACACGTATGTCGCACCCACTCCTGTGGCTACCGTATTGCCACTGTGGCATGGATATCCTTCTACGTGGCCACACTTATCTGTACTGGGTGTGTAGCTGGTACATAGGCACCCATTGTACCTCTGAATTCAAGACTTCTACACACATTCAAGGGTACACCACCCCATTTAGGGTGTACCTTACACAACAGCTACAGCTTTACATACCACAACATTAACACGCCATGACGTTTATTGAGCTCCGACAGTTAAAGTATGCGGCTGAACTACGGACACCACGTCTGTACACATTTGCATACTACATACTCAGGGGTGACCTCTGCTGAACAGACAGGGCCCATGTCCACAACTATATTAATGGATATACTCCACATACGCGACATAAGCAAACGCCGCTGTGAGCAACATGCTCATGGATATGTGCACACATGCAACGATGAGTGGGATGTGCTTGAGGGTTACATTCCCAAACCAGACACTCACCATGCTTTGGAACATGAGTCCTATGTACATCACGCTGGGACACTCAGTAGCACTGTTCATGTGATACCTCCCTTGGTGGTTGGGAGACACATGTACACCAGGGATCACTGCAGTGGCTGTACTGTGCAGAGGTGCAGGTAACACATGGCTCTGCTGTTCACAGGACACTACCCTAGAGAGGTGCCACTGGTATGAACACTGTAGTTGCACTTACACATACACTTGCCAGACTGCATAGTACCCCACTATGAACCTGTGAAGCTATTACATGTCCTTTGTGCATGGTTACTTGGTAGCCCTTCCATTTAGATTAGCTATCATGCTATTACAATGTCAAGTGCCTTCAAGCCATATGTATCCTGTTATTGTACATGCCAATAGATGATACCTTTGGTATGCATGATATGCCTGTTATGCTGTGTAGAATATCTGACATATCTACCTACAATACTATACATTACACATATTTTACATAGTATCCCATAATGCAAAGCATACTTGCACAGCAGGACCACCTTAGACATGTCATTGTCGTTATATGCCCATACACATGCCTACTGTGACGGTATATCAACATATACTATCCCCTGCTATGGCATGTACTTGTTGGACATACCCTACCACTGACGGCTGGTTGTATGGAATTGTTCTGTTTAAAGCCCTCATGTAGCATCCCTTGTGGTGTCTCTGATGTGTACCTTGTGGCCCACTGCTGGACGCACAGTTTCTACAAGCGTTAGTATGCTCAGCAAGACATCACTACATATATACCTTTTCCCACTTTATGCATTGCAGACTCTTTTAATTAATGCAAACCAGGCTATATATACAGTAAATAATTAATACAAAACATGCTATATATAAACTTACATACCGAGTGTTCTACATACCTTGTTATCGTTCCGGAATTTTGTCTCTATCTCTCTCACAATGCTTAAACAGGTATATGGTATGAGCATACAGTTTAAATGTCTGGCAAGTCATCCTTATATACGTCGATACCTGTAACATGTGGTTTCCTGCCACCAATTGGTGTTCCTGAGTGACTAATTACTTGCACATCAGCTGTGCAGCTACTCCATTCACCAATTACACGGCAACAATGGGGTATAATTGAATTCTCCACTTGGGCGTTGCCCATTTGCCCTACCTTCGGGGAGACGGCCTGTATTGTGTTTTGTTATGTGTAATTGCAACTGCTATGTGTAGAGACAAGTATACTTTGGATTCATATCCCCCATGGATTGTGTGTGACAGCTAGAGAATGTGGTTCAACATGTGGGTGTACCTGTCATCCCAACCGTCTGATAATGGACTGTTGCAAACAAAACCTGTGACATCGCCGTTTCTTCCATTGTACAACGGCTACAATTTTGCATGGCGCCTTTAATTGTGTCTCTCACAAGGTATGTTGATGGTTCTGCAGATGTAATTGACTGACTGGATTTTTGTGCTGTTATTACAGTCTGTATTGCTATAGTTTCTAGTGTGGGGGATGTCGGTGGGTGTACGTAGTATATACAGGTTTGTGGGGCTTGCATTTCTACATATTCCATATATATGTGTGTGGGCTCCGTCCCTAATTAAAGAGCTATCAGTTAGTAGACTTATGTTACGGGATTTTACATTGGGCCGTTGTTAACTGGTTTCTATATAGTATGCAGGTGAGGTTAATACTTCCATACCTCTGGAACTGCAGCAATATGTAAAGGGATAGGTCTAAATGACAGCTATCCCGTGTATTTCTGTCTCAGATATTTGCAGTCATTGTGGTTGTGTTGGTAACAGAACCTCTTTGCCATGGGTTGCCACCTTTTCATATGGCCATTGTTGGACACAGCGGTGTTTACAGGCTGACACATAGCCACGGTCAGTACACAGGATAGCACATACTTTTATCCTCAATACATACCTATTGTTGTGGGACTTTGGCTACTTATCATATTTCCATGTAACATTTACGTTTCTTACATACAGGCATAACTATGTAATGCAACTATTACATAATATATGGGACATATTGATGTCCTACAATCTCGGACATTTGCCCTTTGTAATGTTTTATGTCAGGACACACTTGCCCAGCGAGGGGCTGTCCCTCCTAATGTGGGACAGGTGGTAACCGTATGCCTACAGCTAGCTATACCCACACCTACCATAATGATCTACCTCCAAGTTGGCACTAACAGACACACGATGCGGACACACACACACACATTACAGTCACACGGAGATGCACACGGCACCCTCAACACACACATACACAGACTACGGCACTCACAAACACAGTTGAACACAGTACCTACGTGGACCGCAACACCGGCAGCGGTAACTACATGTCCCTTCATATCGTCATACTATTACTCACGGTTGTACTGTTCCGGTACTGTGTTCTTTCGGTCTTTCAGCCTCGCGGTTACATGTGTTGGTATGTTACACATTCCATAGTTGGCGGTATCCTATTTATTTGTACCTCCAAGGTATTATGAATGTTGTTGACCTATCTATATATATTTGCAGATATCGTTGAATCCATATATATCAACATATATCACTCTAACGCCCTTTCTAGCTGTATTATATATATGTATATATGTGTACATATATATATATATATATATATATATATATATATATATATATATATCTGACAGGGAAAGTGACAGGCAAGCTACACCTGTCATTGTGTACTTGTCGGTGTATACTGTTTCCTGGACTCCACACGTTTGTGTCTATACCTGTCACATTACACACCTGCCATAGGTTAGGGTTACCAGCTGTCCCACTTTGCGAGGGACAGTCCCTCTTTGGGCAGTTGTGTCCTGCAAACTATTTGTAAACGTGGCAAATGTCCTAAGATTTTAGGAGATACTTATTTCCTATAGTTTATGTAATAGTTGCATAAAACAGTTATTCTGTATCTGAACCACCTATATGTTATATAAACAGAATAAGTAAGTAAACATTACAAGAATAAGCTTTTATCTAGGCAAAACAGTGAAGTTCTGATTTTCGTACTGGCTGGGTGTATGTGTCGGCCTGCAGACATCTGATGTATGTCCCACATTGGTCATTTGAGGAGGTGGCAACCCTACCATAGGTACATCTTGGCTAGCAATAGTGTTAGGTGATTCTATACATGATTGTGTGTTCTACTCATGGCAGGGGTCGTTTTACCCTTCAGAGCAGGCACTATTAGTACAGGGGTGAATAATGCTGGTTTCACCTGTTCTGGACATCATTGACTGTGATCTGCGCGATATTCGGAGAAGCTTATCCCTGTTTTGCGCATATCCGTATAGTCATATTTAAACATCGCTTACCAGCAGTGGGCAATGCATATTCCCGCTAACGTGTGCTAAACATGATCTGATGACCTGCATCCAACATGCATTACTCATGCCTTCGGGATTACGTTATATCCCTTGCAGGACGTGGGACCGGGAACATGCACGACGGTCACTGCATTTAACACATGGACATCTGTGATTTGTACACATGTTATGTCGTTTTGTACGTAGAGTATACTACAGCTGTTACTCCATACTGCACTCACATGGGTAACTCAGTTAGTTTACATATTGATGAGTCCAGTTAATGGTATGTCCATGTGATGTTTACTGGATGTGCTCCGGCATTGGGTATGTATATCACAGTGAGCCACACACGATACTGTGCTACACCTTCAAACGACCGTAGGTGGGGCATGCTGAGGTGATGAATACCTGTCATGGATACAACCCATGCCTTGACACAACATCCATGATTTTATTATGCGGAGCCCCTCATTAACGTAGCAGGGACTCCGTGCTGAGTGTGTGCAGAACAGTGCTTACACACATGTGCTCCCGTGATTGCCTCTGCTCCACTAAGCGACAGTTGGTTACTCGTTGTGCTGACAGCAGACACTGTTTGCCCCGTTTGGTGTATGGCCTCTGAAAAACGGCTGTGTACCTACCGATGTACCTGGGAACCTATACACACAGCACCACCATATGCTGATAGGCGCATGTACTGTTCAGGTGTTGACATTCCGTGTTCCAATAGCTGTTGTGTGTACAATGTTTGAGGGCTGCCTATGTAGGATTCACACAGTGGGCCACCTATACATTACAATTTACAGGTGGTCGTGTTTGTGTGCCATTCATTTTACTGTGTGTGCAGGTGGAGAGGTGTGTCAGTCCATAGGGGCCTACACTGTCAGACCATGTGCTATACGTTCCCTCTTTGCCAAGGCGTAGGAATATTGGGCACGCCTCCGTCTGCCTACTGGGGCTGGCACAGTGAGTTTGTGGTCTGAATCCCTCTGTGCCTGTGATGGCCTTGGCAATTGTGGTGGGCTATGAGGGCCTTCACCATTTTGTCCCTGCTGCAGCTGTTTCCGCAGGATCATATTATGTAACATGGCACATACTATGACGATGTGGGTATACGTGCCTGGAGAGTACTGCAAAGCTCCACCAGATGTGTCCAAGCACCAGAACCATGATTTCAGCACCCCAAACACACGCTCTATGATGATTCTGGTTTGTGCGTGTGCCTCATTATGGCGTTCTTGAATGGGTGTGTGTGCATTTCTGATGGGAGTCATCATCCATAGCTCCAGTGCATAGCCAGCATCCCCCAGAAGGTGGCCATGTGGGATGTCCCCCCTGACAAATACCTGATACAGCTGTGAGGTATGCCAGATATGGGAGTCATTGTAGCTTCCAGGGCTGCCAGCCCACACATCCATGATAATGCCCTGGGCATTGCACATGACCTGGCAGTTGATGGAGTGGAATCCCTTGTGGTTTATGTAGCACCTACCATGCTCACCGGGTGGTGACTTGATTTGTATGTGTGTGCAGTCTATTGCACCCAGTACCTCCGGGTAGTGTGCCACACAGTGGAAGTGATGCATATTGCTGGCCAACTCCTCCTGAGTTCGGGGGAAGTATATATGCTCATTGGCATGTGGTAACATGGCATCCAGGAACTGGTGTAGTACCCTGGATGCTGATGCCTGTGAGATCCCCATTATATCTCCAGTTGGCCTTTGAAAGGTACCTGTGGCTAGTATTCACAAGCTTACACATACCTTCATGTCTACTGGGATGGGTTCCCCTCTGTTGTTTCTGTTTCTCAGGCGTGGCTGGCACAGCTCCACTATTTGCTGTAAGATGTCCCTGTCCACCCTGTAATGCTCTACTATCTCCAGATCATGTAGCCCCTGGTAGGTTACCCTTGGTCTGAACACTCTTCTCCTCCTCCGGGTCCTGCGGTGGTTGTCGGCATCATCCTCCACAACACCATCAGTCTCTAACACCTGCTGATGAATCACAGCTATGGCAGCTCCCTACATGTACATTTTAAAAGTTCCCCGTGTGTTTACACCTATGGTGCAGTGTTTGGGAATACACAGGTGTGTGTAGGGTGCTTTCACACTTTATACTATTGTGCTGTGAACACCGATGATGTCATAGGGTGTGTATGTACGATCATAGCTACAGGGTATCTTATGTGTTTTACTACCGGAACTACTATTGTGGTGCCTTTGGTGTTGAATTACATTTGGCTGCCATGGATTACCTCTTGACCTTCCCTTTACATTTCTGCACGTTCCACCTACCATTTTCTGGCATGCATCCAGCAGCCTGCTTTCATTTGTACTTTCCTAGACCTGGCTTATCTTGCGTAATGTGTGCTATTGCCGGTCTACTGTCGGTTTGCTTTGCTCTGCTATGACAGATCTCCTATCTTTGCAATCCAATGCCTCCCCTCCTTTCTTTGCATTCCAATGCCTCCCCTATCCTGTTTTGCAGGTTTCTGTGAGCAGACTTGTCAGCTGCCGTCGATTGGCCGCCGTGAGGTGATTGGTGTTAATTGCTCATTAGTACTCCAATTACCCTACTTCAGCATTTCCTTCTTTTCTTCCCCTGACCTTCCTGTTTGTGCTATTGTTCGCGGCACATGCATCCGCTTACTGGGTTTTGGGCACGTTTTCATCCTCGTACACATGCGCTTTCGGGCACCATGTGTGCTCTCAGCTAAACGATTCTATATCTTCCTCCCCACCCCTGTCCTGCAGCTTTGCTTAGCAATGGCCAGGCCAGATTTACATTGCTCCAATGTGCTTACTGCTATGGTGGCACACCCCTCTGCTGATGTCATGTGTCTTCTCTGAGCCACTCCTTGGTGTTATAGCGCTGCGCCGTATGGTACAACCTTCATCTGGCGGGACGTTTGCGATTCAGTATTACCTGCCTCATTTGCATGGCATTGACTACTAATTCATAGTTACCGCGCCGAACACTGTCACAGGCCCTTAGCAACCCTTGCACCTTGGTTGTGGTGTTCCATGCCTACCATTGCGTATTATGGTGTAAACCTGATTTGTATTACATTGAGATTTTATGACATTTTTATATGATTTCTTTATGTTCCTGTTTGCGCACACATGCCCTGCGGTTGTACTGTGCGTTACTGTGGACATGACATTAAATGTTGTTTTTTAGGTGTTGTGCATCTTTTCTTATGCCATTGGCTGTGTATTTAGCCATTGGCATATGTTAACTTTGTAATACATGAGTCTGGTCCGCTTCCATAGCTCCGATGTTCTGTTTGGGAAAATGTAAACCGTGTTTTTTGGTTTACATTTCCGTCGCCTTACGCTATGCCTGCACCACTTCATGAATTGCTATCTGCCTTCATTTGCATGGTGCGACACTGCACATGGGGTGATTAGCATACCTATGCCAAGGGCTGCGCAGTTCTGGCGTATGCCGGTAGTGCACGTGGAATTGGATCATACCTGAATCGTTCGATGGCCATATTTGGCATTATTCTGCCTACGCAATGCCTGCGCCTGGCGCAGGCTTCATGAATCCTGGGGATTGTCATAGTCTAGGTTGACTGACACTTGAGCAGGTACCCATTTGACAGCAGTGGTTCATAATCAGCAAGAGCATTCTGAGAGTTTTGTTTTGTAAGTCTTCCTTTATAAGATTCCTGATTGTTTTTGAAGATAATGCATACAGTTGTACTCATGCAATACTGCTATTAACAAATATATTACATTCTGATATGTCTAAAGTTGTTTTCATTGAACATATCACATTGTTTTTAGTATTATACTCATTACATTGATGTGTGTTCAGCCAAATATCATGCTGCCTGTCTCAAGAAGTTGTTATATGGTCTGGAAATTGTCCACAATAATGTCTGATACTTTTCTCCTAATTTTTACAATGGCTACTGCAGCAGCTCATATAAATCACTGAATGCAGACAGCAAAATATGTTTTTTGACCTGTGTGTGTGTCTAAGAATGGATAATCATTCAGTAAAGAATACTGTTATCTTTTTTAGAAGTAAGATATTTAGGGATATAGGTAATCCTGTCCATAAGAGATGTGGCACAGTCCCTGTATGTACTGTCATCATAACGATATTGTGTTGTGCTATGATTTTCATGGGACTGTTCTGTGTGATAGACATTTTGTTTTCTTTTCTCTTGTGTTTTGCAATTAATCTTTACAGAGCATGGTACCCGCAGAAGTTCTCCAATCCAAAGAAGCCTATGTGAAACATGCCAGCTTTTGACATACATTTTCCATTTGATTAAATGTATGTCTGTGTGTCTTCTACAGCACCCTGTGCACTTTACACATGCATTTGCAATGTGTCAACTTGCTGTGTCCTGCTTTACTCTGATGAGGTCACAGGGTGTCCACCTACATTCCACCTTAATATTTCCCTAGTATGTTTTGCAGGTATGTTTGCCTTTGTTAAAACTACTGTCCATTGCCATTTCTTACACTGACATATTGAACATGTGCCAAATGTATGGCCATTTTAAAATGTGGGACATCTGCACACAAGTTGCTGGCTAATACTTACAATACATCCTTGTTCTCATTGTACGTGTGAGTTACCCAGTGCAGTTTTCTGACATCCATGTGCATAACCTGCTATATTCACTATTCTGTACTGTTGCATTAACATATTGCTACATGTCATTGGTGTATCTATGTCTATTGACCTTGATTTCACGTACATTCCATTTATGCCACTGACACACATACATACACATGTACACCGTTGTGTAGTCTTTGTCATGGCATATGTGTGTGTGTAACAGACACACATTCCATTACGTTTGTTTTGGTTGTGTACATCTACTTGTGTATGTAGCAGCATTTTGCTGTTCTTCTGCAGTACTTCATTTTGGAGCTGTGCTTGGTTGTTTGCCTTTCACATGCATAGTCATAGGTTTGGTTCTGTCATCTGGAGTTATCTGCCATTGCTTGACCTGCACTTGCTTATCTGTAATATTGTTTGGCGAACACTTGCACTACTCATAAACTATTTGCATATGTATTTATTCATCCAATTTGTACTATGATCATACCTCTCAACTGTACAGATTTTTGCTGAATGTCCAGATTTTTGCCTCATATTTTTGGTCCATTTCTAATAAAACTGTGTCTTTCTGACATATCATTGGCAAACCATTGAGGTTTGAAGTCAGAAAATAATGACAGACATTTGAGTTGCTGACTTTATACCCTTCAGAAAATTCATGTTAATGCAAAACCTATTATTCTACCAATTTTCTACGTTTATAAGAGTAATATTTAAAAAGTGGCCCTATTTTAGGGCATTTGTTCACCCATTATTGATGCCTTTGTCCAGATTTCTTGCTCTTAGAGGTTGAGAGATATGACTGTGATCCTTATTTATTACCCTTCAATACACACTTACCATTTGCCATACGCATCCAGGTATGACCACCATACAGTTTGTGACGTGGTAACCTGATAGTGCATAGGTAAATTTGTTTTTCTGCATTTCACCATGGCTGGTATGCACCCCCCCCCCATTTATCAACTTTCCATTGCCCATGCTGTGCAGTGTACTGTCTGTGTAAATTGCAAGTCCTTACCATTTTTCCAACCTTTATCTACCTTGTGTTGTGCTATTTGTTCTATGGGTATACCTGTTGTGATTAACTTCTCCTCATCTATCCTTTCCATGTTTACCTTTTCTTCCATTCTTTAAAAAGGAAAAAAAACTGAAAAAATGGGGCCTATTCCCATAAAAAAAAAAAATTGCCCCTGCCCCTGTGACTTTCCCTCTGATTTTCCTATTCCAACTCTCTTCTTTATCCCTCTCCTTTACCCACACTCCACATATTCTTTTCTGTCTCCCACTTTCCCTGGGTGTGTGTATTACTTGTGTTCCCTACTCAAGTCCCAAACACACTGTTAGCAACTGTTAGCTATAGCAAAGTGCCCATTATTGCCCTTTGCCTTTAACTTTTTTATTAGGAAATTTACGGATTCCGTTGGCATGCATAAGACCAAGCCAATATTTTTTAATGTTAGATATATTATGTAGATATCTGTAGTTGTCTCTCAGTTTAGTGTAATGAGTGGTGTGAATATATATGTATTACAAATAGCCTTGCAGCTTGGAAGCATGCAATATACATTAGTGGATGACATACGTAAAAATCCATGTTTGTCTGAGATGTTTGTGTGTGTACTCCTGCAAATTTATATTATGAATGCCATGCGGCTTATTTTGGGATACTTGGCATTTTTTTTATTATCACAACACAGTCAGCGACATTCTGCAGGTGTCTGTAACCTTACTGTATGTTTTTGTTATATTTCTAAACAACTATCAGGATTCTTGATTTATCATCTTTCCATTTGTTTGGTAATGTGCAATGTTACTGGACAACCATTTCTTATAATTATGGATTACATGCACATGTTTATAGTGCATCATTGTAACTGCAGTACCCCACTGTGCGCTGAGGTATTCTGAGTTCCTTGTCATACATTAGCATATTAAAATAATATCTGCAAGTTTCATGCTGATATCAGCATAATGAGCTGGATTCTGCGAACTTTACAGAATCTGGCCCACAATTCAAATCACTTCAAAATATCAATTCAAGCTCACAGCAAATATTTAAATATGTTTGTATAAACTTCCTTCAGTATCCAAGGAAACCAGAATTCACTTTTTAGTATCATATTGGGTCAGATTCCAAAAGTGTTGCTCTAAGTGTAAGTCTACCCTAATTCTGAAAGACCTGTCTGACTGTGACTTACATCCATGCAAGGTCTATCTATATACAGGCTTATTACTGTGACCAGATTCCAAAACATCTATTCCCAGCCTTCTCTCATTGTTGTGGTCACATATTGAGAACAAGTCCTTTGGAATCGGGACCACTGTATCCAGGGGAAACAGAGGAGTAGGTCTGTCAGATATTGAGATCTATGCTATGGCATTAGTATATAAAACTGTAGTACACTGGTTGGATAGAATTTATACTGGGAAATGTAAAATAATACATAAAGAGATGTGTATGGTAAAAACTTTTAAAACATAAAATCAAGCATTTAATATTATAGGCAATAAAATTTTTTGGGTATTAAAAATACGAATGTGCACACATGTAGTCCAACTAATTCTAAGTATATAAATGGTATTATAAATACCCCACATCAAACATTCTGTTTTTCATGTTTCTTTTATATCAAGATCCCGGATGAGTTAGTATTGTAGGAATGTCAACATTAGATGAAAAGTATTTGTCTTATTGGTTTAACTGCATGCTTCAAAGTATCTTTAGTTCTTCTAACTGATACTATAGAACATAAATGTAGCTTAAAATCTGATGACTGGTTATTACTATAAGCCAATTGTACTTTCAAAAATACAAAATATGAATGACTCAGAATTCTAGACCTACCCAGGTTATTAGAATTTATAGAATCCACATTATTAACTAACCCATTACTTCAGTCTTATCCAAAATATACAACATTAAATTATCATATAAATCAGTTTTAGCAAACTCTTATTATGATTATCTATTAAATTTTAACTGCTATATATAAAGCCAGGCTATTAATTTCAGCTAAACCTACAACATCATCCTTGTTTTGGAGAATTTTTATTTAGAAATGTATGCAAAGAGCATTTCATACTTTTAAACAATATATGAAAATATATTAAAAAGGGAAACATATACTGCTGGAAATCTGAGATAGAAATTAAAGCTGACTGGGAGCATATTTTATCAATTCAGCCTTGTAAAAGTCTTTTGGACAAAATGCCATAATATTCTAATTATTTGTATAAGCATTGTGTTCGGATAAGTTCCAGTTAAGTAAACATTTTGTTGTGTTGAATGTTCTAGTTCTGCTGTTTTTAATTTGTTAAATGGGGTAAAGCACTGATCCCACTGGACCTTTTTCAGTCTCAGCCAGGGGATCATTAGATCATCACTAATGAAGAATTACCACTCTTTGGTGTAGTTTAACAGAAGAAATCAATTGCATCTACTTTTGCAGAATTCTTTAATGCAACCAATATTTTATATAAAAGAGAAAATACTGCCATCCAAATGAGATCAAATTAGACTCTAAAAACCTTACATTCTGATTTAAATTGTCTTTATTCTTAATAAAGCTCTGTGAAAACATTAGTATAAAAAGTGTTGGAGTTTGTGGAAATATAGGCTACACTTATACAATGACACATTCTATAGATAATGTATATAGTTAACAGCATTCCATAGGTTACTTTGTTAGCATAAAGATATACCCCGGGATTCATGAAGCTCGGCGCAAGGCCGGCGTTAGGCTTGCACTGACCATGTGGCGTGAAGATGGTGCAGTAGTGCCGAATGCATATTAATGAAGGCGCGCTGCCACCACAGCCACGTGCATAGGAAATGAGCGCGAGTGCATAGGGCGTGTCGAAGTGCCACACAGAGGCGTGGAAATGTATGCTGTCGACGTGCAACCTAAAATGCTTGCATATAACAATTTGCATGCAATAGTAATCACATCTGTCAGTGTCCATGGATACTGAAATGCATGCAAAGCAGGCAAGACAGTTCCTGCGAACACAAAATTAAGAAGCAAACACAAATGCACGGTAGGGAATAACGGGTCCCCATCCTTCGAACAAATAACATTGGAAACCGTGTGCCCGTAGTCCAACGCAGTGTAGATAGTTATACCAAGTGGAAGTGAAACGCATCATGTTAGCGCACCGCCAATAGCTACGTCCAGCCCAATGGTCAAGGTCACCAGCTGTCCCACATTGTGAGGGAGAGTACACAGCTGGGCAGATGTGTCCATAACAAAACCATGATAAATGTAAATATCTAGCGACCGTATGACAGAAGTATATCCCTCAACACATGTAATCATCACATACAATAGATATGTCCATATGTAACATACCATATGTGACAAGAAATAGAATAAGCAAGAAAACGAAACAGAAGGAGCATATAAACTACTACAACAATAAGGCAACATGTAGGCTTAAAGGAAAAGTATTATCCGTAGCGTTGACTGTGGGTATGTGTTGTCCAGTACAATTGGATATGTGTCCGTAATATATCCCATCCTGGACATAGGAAAAGGTGGCACCCTACCAATGATCAGAGCAGTCAGCCAAAATCCGCACATATGCGGTCCAAGCCGTACTTGTCAGGATGTGTCACAGTTGAACGGGTATTACCCGGGTGTACCAACCATGTCATGAAAGTGAAGTATGGGCGTGTACCTATCTGCGTGATGTATAGCATGTGGAAGGTGAAACATGCCAGGGTAGTCCACACAACCTGACATATGTAGTGTATGCAATGTGTTACCTTGACCGTGTCATGGGCCATCAACCAAAGCAGTGATGGATGGAGTGTCAGGAATATGTGTGTGGGGGTGATGGGTAATGGTATAATCCTCAAAGGCGAGACTGTGTTGTATGCAGAATAGGTGAACAGGAGGTGTATGAGGGAGCAGCGGGTGAATTAGAAAGAAACACAAAGAACATGTATACACATCTGCAATACAACCTGACAGGCCATACTGTAGAACACAATCCCACAAACATATATTAAAATGAGCGATACAAATGTACAGAAATGTCACCGGCACATACCCACAGAATGGTCCTGATGGAACCGGCCCATTCAAATGCAACACACCTGGATGCATAATTGAATACCCAGCATCCCCCCCACAGCACACAACCCACCCCCATACCTGAACATCCACCAAATCCAGCCATACTTGGCCTACTAGCTTGGAGCAGCCACATCTACACATAGAGACCACTACTCATATGTAGTTGGCAGTGTCACCCTAGGCAGTTTCAGGATTGCAAACTATGTATCCCTTGCATGTAAAACCCCCAACACATTTTCGTAAAGCCAAAAGAATGGTCGGTATTGGTCTTGTTAAATTTTTGGATATCCCTCATGGGATAAGTAACTTGTGTAAACATCAGAATGGGTATCAAGACACGATGTCCAGTCCTGTAGACATCTGGACACAAGTTCGAATGTGCAGTAGTGGTGCACGAGACTGTCAAGCCCTAGACGGTCATGCAGAACCTACTACCCAAGATCAAACACCTGCCTGTGACGCACGTGTCCCCACATGAATAACCGAGAGAATATATTGTACACATTCGTATAGTGGCACTTGGAAATAGGGTGATGCAGGCACTGACATAAACAGGGTACTCCCTGATCCACTGTGTGAGGGACAGTCACTGTGTGGGTAGGTGTGTCCTGACCAACAATGATACAATGCCAAATGTCCTGTGATTGTAGGAAATAACTATGTACCATACTGCATGTAACAGTTGCCTAAAGCAGTCATGTCAGGATAGAAAATACGTAATTCGTACAAGAAACAGACTAACAACTAAACTGCTAAAGGTATAGGCTCTCAGCTAGGAAAATAATGAATGTTCTAAACCTGCACTGACCCTGGGTATGTGTTGGCCTAAACAATCTGGTGTCCCCAGAATATATCCCAACTTGTACATATGACAATGTGTCAAGCCTACAAATGGGTAGAGCATTCACACAATAACTGGCCAGCCTCTTAATCACTCACAAAGCCAGTGACCTTTGGAGGAAAGGTGTTGAATGAGAATGACTAATTACAACAAATAAGAGTAATAGATGCATTTAACTGCAGAAAATAAGTAGTAATACGAATCTGTCGACACGTTCCAAGTTAATAGTACTAATATGGTAGAAGTGTCCGTGATTGTCCCTGATTTGTCATAGCCTTGTCCCTGTCACTGTAGAAACTATTCCCCAAGTATCACAAGGTCCGTACACATATGTACACCAACCAACTGTCACATTTGTTGACAGGACTATTGCATACCTGTAGTGAATTTATAACTGATGTCCAGAATAATATTCATCGTATATATATATATATATATATATATATATATATATATATATAAATGAATGAAATAGTCAAATGTGAAGGGAAACAGACTAACATTTGTTGACAGGACTATTGCATACCTGTAGTGAATTTATAACTGATGTCCAGAATAATATTCATCGTATATATATATATATATATATATATATATATATATATATATATATATATAAATGAATGAAATAGTCAAATGTGAAGGGAAACACGTGGACCCCCCCACACCCTGTATTATGTAGTGGAACCACTCGCTGCCCTATATTATGTAGTGCTGACCTAATAATGTGGTCAGAGGTGCCCAAACACCTGCGTCTGTAAACACAGATAAAATGTTAAAATCTGGACTACCTCTGTCCATGTGCAACATCTGATATTTGAATAGGTACAGGGCAGTTCTAGTCACCAGTCGGACAAGCCTAAACCCAGACCAGCACATGAACACCCTGACAATCAAAACACGCGTATGTGTGAGGACTATAAGCGTAGGTGTTCTGAATATCCTTGGAGTGAGTAGACATGCAGCACGGGTCCAGAGCAGTATGAAATAGGGAATGTCGGAAGTGTAGTAATGCATTTTTCACAGCAGGAGAATGGATGCCTGCTGTGTAAGTGAAGTGGTGAGGAGTATGTCAGAGTAGCTATGAACCATGGGTATACATATAAATGAGGCAGAACAACAATAGTGTAGTGGTTAGAGCATCCGCCTAACGTAAAGGCATTCCTGGTTCAAGTACGACTATAGCACATATTAATTTATTGTGTAATGAATGCCTCTGTGCTGTAAAGCCAACATTTAAACATGTAAAGGTGAACGCGTGTCTCACATGGGGCCATTAACCGGACTCCATCAATCAAAGTGGTACTTTCATAAGGAATAAGGCACATCTAATCACAAAGAAGTGGCAGTAAACATATGTAACTCACAATAAGTAGATGCAAGTGCGCCTGCGCAGGTGTAATCAGCTTGTAGCATAGCAAATGTATGTTGTCTTGTACAGCTGTAACTTTTATATATATGGATATATATATAGATATATAGATGTGTGTACAGATAAATATCCACAGACATTAAAGAAATATGTAATTATATATATTTATATATATATATATATATATATATATATATATATATATATATATATATACAATGAACGCCGAAAGATGAAAGCAATCATAAGGGCTGTGAAGGGAATCTAGAGCAAGTAAGGTATTATAAAGTGCTCACAGCGTATGTCAGATAAAGCTGCACAAGAGTGAGTAGAGCACCGCTATTCACACCAGAGGCAGGGTTATACCAGTGGCATAACATCGTTGAAGTGCTACATCAACATTATACATGGAAAATGTAGTACATGTTGCGACCACCTACACTTGTAACCCACAAATCGTTTGTAATCCATAACACCAGGAAAGGCATGTATGTGCAAATATGAATGGATGGGGACCCTGTGAATACACGAGGTGGTACAAAATGTGTGTAGGGCCCCAACGCTCTGGAGAGGGCAATGTGTAAAGGTGTGTCATGGCTGCGATATCAGGTGGATAATGGCTGTTATGCATGGAAACTCAACACGGGTGTGCTGGAGAAACTATGGATATGCGATTATGGACACAAGAGTGCTAGGATATGTTGTGCTGGTTGCAATGGAGCAGCCCATGGAGGTCAGCTAGTACATAGGTGCAATTCCCAGATAGAGCATCATCTGCGTGGAGACATGCGTGAATGGGCGTATCGTCGTCAGACATTGTGCGTCAGGACAGGCAGCCCGGCATGTAAAACCTATCTGCCAACCGTGAGCAGAACAGAGTTCTGCTGTGACAACCCCAAACCGGGAAAAGCAGAAAGACACAACTACATGCAGACATCAATATGTTGACGTACAATCTCAGTAACACAAACACTCATTCTATTAACATTAATAATATGAATGTGCACAGAAACAAACACAGTAGCAGGAATAATAGGCTGCGCATACGAGTAATAGGTTGAATGACACTGTATCATATCACACTTATCAGCGGCACCCCAGACATGAAAAACGTGCGACATCTGTCCACTGTATAACGTGCAGTATACCGATCACAAGGTTACTGGAGTGAAGTGCTGGTGTCATAATGACTAAGGCAATACTATGCTGTTGAAGCAGAGATAAAACCCAATACACATGTGTAAGTGTCTATGTCCGGGAAATGTATAGGTTAACGGACACACAGATGTATATATAGATAAAAACGTATATATATATATATATATATATATATATATATATATATATATATATATATATATATATATATACATATATATATAGATATATATATATATATATATATATATATATATATATATATATATATATTTACACACACACACACAAAGATATAATACATATATATATAGATAGATATATATATACACATACAACAGGTATTGATATATACACATACACACAAAACAAATATATATGTCATTGTAGATATACACATGTGCATAACTAGGTTACTTTATAGCAGTTAGGGGTAACATATTTACAGACCGGGCATATGTGACTGGGAGGTCCAATAAATAAACGTTGTACCCCCACACAGCCCAGCTAGGCCGGTCAGACATACAGACAGGCAATAAAGATAAATACACTGCTGCTGTCCAAAACACTGGCAGAAAAGTACCAGTGGGAGAGATCTGCAAGGTCTACACTTTAAACATGGATAACGGTGTCCCTTGCGGGACCCCAAAAATACACTGTACGTGTGAACCCGTGGTTATCGATGCGAGCAGGATGTAGGTGTACATGGAACAATAGGTTGTGCAAGTGTGATAATACATGGGTTGACAAAACATACGACATGTGTCCCGAGATGGGGAGAGTGGGCAATGTGTAGGGGTGTGCTCATACCCCAGCTGTGCTCACAGTAAGTATTTGTCATGAGTGCTGTAGAGAGGAGCCAGGTAGGTGCAATAATGGGCTTAAGTGTGCAGGTGCTGGTTGGCAGAGATGTAGTAGGCCTGCCCAGTGGAAGTCATTAATATTCCTATGTGGGCATAGCAGATGCCTATACCTCCCAAACATGAAGAGCACATCTACTGAATAGTCTGTAAACCATCGGGGGAATGCATAGGGATCAAATCAGTGCCGTGTACCCAATTAGCATGGACGTCCATAGTTATGAATCAGAATGTAACAAAGTCCAACTAAACACTTCCAGAACTAGTGATATTAGGTGGACAGGTGGCGGAATACAGGTAATGACAGATGACAACATGTATGAGTCATAAACAGCATGTACCTCGACAAACGTGAATGAATACATATGCTCTGTGACTGTCAATGTGTCTGGTTAATAGAACCAATCATCTAAATGTGTCCCACAGGGTGTTATGCAGTGTTCCTGATACAATGTTCATTCTCCCCCATTGGTATGTGAGGCCTGCTAGTGAGGGAAAGTGCATAATTTGCTGATCACCTTAGGTAGATGATAGCGTCATAGATGAGGTTTACCACCCGTATGTCTTTGAGGGACACACCCGTCTGGGCAGTTGTGTCCTGCAAAATGAATGTTATGGCACATGGCCTGTGAGTTCGGGAAAGGAAGCCATATATTGTGTGTAGTCGTGCCAGAAATTAATTTGTTGTATCAGAAACAGCTACATGTAATAGGAAACAGTCTTAGCAATTATAATGCTACAGGAATAACCTTAACATATGCAAACCGTTGAAGTAGTCAGTTTACTACTGGCTGTGGGTATATGTTGCCTTGACACATGTGATAGCTCTACATATAGGATCTATAGGACCCCCATCATTCTGAATGGCCAAAGTGGGACCTGCTCTGTAGAAATGTCAGATGTACCAAGGCAGAACATACCTACAGCCATGCATAGTACAGAAATATACATATCAGCACAAATCAAAGCGTAGTCTAGCAGCAGTAAAGTTGCTTATGCTACGACATATAACATATCGACATTTCAGGTATACAAGACCTGTAACAAGCAACCACTACAGACACGTGGAATATGAGAATGTCCCCTAATCAGGACAGTTGCAATGGCCAGAGTATTGTCACATGACATATGCCGAATGAGGGACTGTCCCATGCAAAGTGGGAAAGGTGTTACTCCTACAGTCTCCCTTCGTGCAATCTGAAAGGTGGTAAACGTACAGTAGGTATGCGGTAGCATGACTCGGCGGACAGCTGTGTTAACAAAATAACATTCACATGTCAGCATTGCAGAGTATTGGTTCCCATGTATCAGGCAGATGGGAGCAGATCGTATGAGGAACACGCATATAATATGATTACATCACTGGACAGGCTGCTGAGTCCGTACAGTCGAACGCCTGCTGTCGCCAAATGGTTAGACATACCCGATACTGTAGTCCTGTAGTCTGACATAATACGCATCACAAGGGATCGCACACTCACACAGTGTGAGTGACAAATGTAAGCACAAATGTCAGTGAGCGAGTGGCTGTAAGCGTGTTTGTCTACCAGTATGCCAGTAGTGCACTGTCAAAGAAATGTGGAGTCTAAACAGGTATAAGGTGCTGTAACCAGAGGTCAGCAGTGCTTAACATTGTGCAAACCCATGCACAACTGCACCCACCTGATGGAATGTGCCTTACCCAGTCCGTATCCAAAGACGTCGGTCTGTCCGCAAACAAAGAACCGTCCTATTCACGTGTTGGTAGCAGTAACCTGCACACATAGCTCATGTGAATAAACAATAGACCATGGCATATGTACAGACAATAGGCCACACACACACCATACAGCACAGTCATCCAACAGTATAGCAATGTACTGGCAGATATGTCTGGACCACTGGTGTATGCATGCCTGTCCGTCCTGTGTTTCAGTGTGTGAGCATGCCCAGTATGACTGTTACGCATGTCATTGACCGACATTACCATCATACCGTCATGTGTGTGAGCATGCCAAGTATGGTCAACTGTATTGCATGTGTCACATGTCTAGATAGTCAGTACTGTGTTGCCGACCCCTCCGTTCTACATGGACAGGTGTCATGCTGTGTCTGCAAGGTAGCTAATGGTCATGTGGCATTGACAGTTGCTACATGTCTGCATAGCATGGGGGGACATCCAGCCGCATCCACAGTCCTACACAGCACCAGGGGTGGTATACATGACTCTCACATGTGTAGGTTGAATGGGAGGCACAGCTGACAGTTGTACACATCTGCCACTACTGTACTGGAATGCCAGGTACTGCATGTCAGTGTGTGGACCTACCTAAATTGCCGGTTGGAGGGATACCAGTGTACGTCAGATCCCAGCTTTAAATACCAGCATAGTGGTGTTGGACATCCGAGCTTTCACAACCTACATCAAACTGCCTGGCCTGCTGTAGTCTATGTGTGTCTCTGGGGGTTGGGGTCATTCATTGGGCATATCCATAGGCTATTGTATATCATTAGTCTGTATTGGTCCACACCTGTCCAACTGCATGGAATGTGTGTGGGCTGTATGGACACACATGATAGCCAGCCCATAATCTGCAGTGGGTTAGGACACCCTGTGTACTACTGGCTACCATTGTGACCCCTGTATGTGCTACAGACGTCATGATGCCACTATGGACGTGTACTGTCTGCTGCCCTAACATTTGGCCAACAAAGTCTCTTGTATGCTGACATACATACCATAGCAACGGGTTAATACACATTGAAATACAACTGCCAATTGTTAGGTCAATAGACGTACTCTGGGTGTGTTCCGGACCTCAGGACGATGCTGGAGGGTTGCCCATGTCAGATGCACACAGTGCACCTCCTATACATGTCCGAGCACAGGTAGTGTCATGTTCGGCATCCATTGTACTGTGTGCGGGTCAGAGAGGGTGAAATCCCTGGGTACCCACTGTGTCAGTGCATATGCCTTGTGTTGCCTCACTGCCAGGTCATACTGTGCACGGCTCTTTCGCCGAATGGGCCCTGCTCAGGTAGTTCCTTCGCCAAGTCACACTGTGCCTGTACAGGCCTTGGCAGTGGTGTTGGGCCGTGTGGCCCTGCTCCATGCTGTTCCTGCTGCAACTGTTACTGCAGGATCAGATTGTGTAGCATAGCAAATACCATAACAATGTGTGTGCATGTAGCTAGTGAATACTGCAGGGGTCCACCGGATGTGTCCAGATACCAGAACCATGACCTGAGCATCCCAAAAACATGCTTAATTATATGTCTTGCCTGTGCATCTGCCTCATTATGGTGTGAGTGTTCAGGTGTGTGTGCATTGCTGATGGGTGTCATCAGCCATGACACCAGTGGTTACCCAGCATCCCCCACTAAGAGACTGTAGGGGATGTCCATATTGGCAAAGGTGTGGTACAGCTGTGTCAGAATCCATATATCGGAATATCATAGCTTCCAGGGCAGACAGCACACACATTCAATCTAATGCCCTGGCCATCACATATGGCCTAGCTGTTGGAGGGTATGCCCCTGCAGAGAATGTAGGCCCTACCCCGCTCACCGGGTGGTGCTTTGATGTGTACGTGTGTGCAGGCTATAGCACCCAGTACCCCAGGGTAGTCAGCCATGTGGTTGAAAAGATGCATATTGCTGGTCTACTAATCACGTGTGTTGAGGACATGTATGTGCTGACTAGCATGTGTTGACATGGAGTCTGTGAACTGGTGCAATACCCTGGATGCAGATGCTTGTGAGATCCCCATGATATCCCCAGTTGTGCTGTGTGGGGTACCTGTGACTAGTATACCTAGGCCAACACATACCATGGTATCCACTGTGATGGGTTTCCCTCAGCCTGTTTGATGTGTCAGGTGTGGCAGGCACAGGTCAACAAGCCGCTGTAGGAGGTCTCTGTCCACACTATAGTGCTCCACCATCCCCAGCACATGTAGCCCCTGGTAAGTCACCCTGGGTCGATAAAGTCATATGTCACCCCAGTAAGGGTTGTTCAGCAGCATACACATCCTCATTGCCCTCAGCCTCCTGCACATGTTGGTCTATGTTGCCTGCTGCAGCCCTTCTCATTTGGTTGGACTGTGTTGTGAAATGTCCCCGCAGGTATACACCGGTGGTGTAGAGTGTGGAAGAAACCTGCATGTATGCCGCTTGCTCACATTACCGTACTGTTCAGGTGCGGGCTGGCCATGTAATCTGCTGATTGTGGTGATCATCACATGTTTGTGCACCCTGTACACAGTGACTATCCCACTACTGCTTTTGTCCTTCCCAATGTCACCAGGCAGGTATAGACACCCCCCTAGCTTAGGCGTGCTAAGGCACGAGCACTCCCGAGGCACAGTTCTGCAATGTACGTACAGTATGCCTGATCCCCCTCCCATGCTGTCAACTATATTCGAACCCTGCACCCGGCTAACTACACACATACACTCCAGGGATCTGCATCACACCCTGGGGATACACTAATGTCAACCTCATCTGCATAGTATAGTCTTCTAATGAATAGTTATATGACCCATACCAAACCTCCAAATTAATAACCACTGCTTAGTGTCACTCAGATCCGTACACAACTGTTAACAGGTGCCTTACAATCACCGTATTTGATGTCCCATGGTCTTTCCAGCAACAAAATAACCTGTGTCAACACGACTACAACCTGGTCTTTCCAGCAACAAAATAACCGGTGTCAACACGACTACAACCAGGAACCCCGCACACAACAGACGGTGTGCATTGCCACTACGCCATGGCAGATATACATACATCTGAGGTTATCACGTACAGATCATCCTGCACAAACATTCAATAGTGCTGATGTCCCCAGACATATATGTCTATATCTATGTCTATCTCTCTATAACTACATATATCATATATATTATATGTATACATATATACAGATATATACATATATATATATATATATATATATATATATATATATATACATACATACATGCACACATATACATCTACACACATATGTAGATATTGCATTCATATCACAACAGTGGGCCACATGACAGCAAAGCATTAGACAGGAATGAAAAGGAAACTAAATGTGCCACCTGCATCCTGTAGTGTTGTTACTATCAAGGCATGTGTGTTTTGTTGCGTCACATGGGTCAGACTGTATTAAGGGTAAGAGTAGGGCTGCTGACATTTACTCAACAGACCTATTGGCGAATGTATGTGTTGACAACCCAGTGTCTTGGCAGATTATGTGGGCAGTGGACACTATATAGGACAGCAACAAAACACACTGAACACATCCTGCAGCTAGCCACCCACAGATAAACACATAGGGTATAACTGCCAAACACACACACCTGCCATGTCTTGGAATTGAGCATCTACCTGTCTAACATGAAAATAAAACTACCAAGCAGCAGCAACTAGATAAAAAATGGCACGGACTGTTTATTTAAAGTAAGCGCTTTCGGCTGCAATAATACACAGCCTTCCTCAGACAAAGTACAAAGCCACAGCATTACACTGTGCTTAAATCATACTTCAATCCACTTAAGCTGACTTAAACAATTAACTAATTAACAAATTAACAAATTCATCAAACTTATACAGAATTAATATAACCCCTACGCATTTTAATATATAAATATATAACTATATAAAGGCATAGGTATAAATATCAAGTAAAATACAATAAAATAAAATAGAATAAAATGGTTTGAATTTAATATATAATAAATAATAAAAACCACTCAGCATATATATATATATATATATATATATATATATATATATATATATATATAAATAAACATACCACCAACCATGTTATTTAATAATCTTACCAAAGAGGCATCATTACCTACTGGTTTATCTACGTATGGCTTTTAATTTTAAAATACACTTAATAGAGGCAACATCATTTAGTCCTGGTGGTAACTGTGCAGATGTTCTAACTTGCCAGAACAACTCCTGCTCTTCTAAATGGAGCTGCCAGGGCCCACCTCTAATGTCAGTATTAACCTGATGAATGATGGTGAATAAGAAACTATGTTCTGGATATTCAAGAATGTGCCTAGCTAATGCGTTTGTCAAATCATTCCTTCCTATGGCATATAAATGTTCATAAATTCGTTTTCTTAGTTTCCTCTCAGTTTTGCCGATGTAAAAAGAAGGACATTTTTCACACACAGCAACATAAATTATAGGGGTTATATTAATTCTGTATAAGTTTGATGAATTTGTTAATTTGTTAATTAGTTAATTGTTTAAGTCAGCTTAAGTGGATTGAAGTATGATTTAAGCACAGTGTAATGCTGTGGCTTTGTACTTTGTCTGAGGAAGGCTGTGTATTATTGCAGCCGAAAGCGCTTACTTTAAATAAACAGTCCGTGCCATTTTTTATCTAGTTGCTGCTGCTTGGTAGTTTTATTTTCAGTTTAGTTGTTTTTTTTTTTGTCTGTTGTTTACATTTCGAAATGCCTAGCAGTAACGCTACGCCTAGTATGGAGAATGGGCACAATAGGACTGCTACACAATTGCTTTTCTCACAGGATGACGAGCGAGACACTAGTTTGATTAATAAAACTAATGTTACCAGCAAAGCTGACGAAGGGAAAGCTTTGGGTAACTTGACCATTTTAGTTAATCTTCTATTAACGAGAGTGGAAGACTTATCACAAAAAGTGGAGGCTAATGCCTCCAGGATCGTTTTTGGAGCCCCCGTGGATGCTAGGGAGGATTTTGATGTTGCTGCACTTCCTGTAGCACACCAGGGAAACTCGTTGCCACTTCAACCCAGAAATAGTGCATCAGAACATCATAATACTGATGCTAATGTTCATAGGACTAGTGGGGAAGCCACACAAGAATGAGGACATCAGTCACCAAGGATTTTAAACGATGGCAATAACACAACCACCATACCTTCTATGGCAACTTTTTTGAGTAAAAAAGACTTTTTTGGAGTCTCAGTTAATTATAATGAAAATATGTTAGACCAAGAAAGAGCGGTGAGTAACTTTGTGGATAAACTTAATATGTTTGATCAAAAACTGTTTAAATGCAAGAAATTGCAACTTGAAGTCGCTTATCTGCAAGAATGTATATCTAAAAAAGTGATTCCTAAAGGACTACGCCAATGGCGCTACCCTGCAGGGTTAGTTAACAATTCAGTTTATCATAAAGAGCTGTTAGCCCTTTTTGACACACAGGGCTTTGATTTTTTTATCTTTAATCAATTTTTATAACAGTAAAATCACAGTACTCACAGATGAACTTGAAGTACTGGAGACTGGATTAACGCAGAACAGTGATTTTCCACGTTATAAATATGATTATTTAAGGATTTTTTCAAGTATAGAGGCATCTATGTGTAAAATGGCTAGTAATAAAAAACGCAAAATGGATAGAGACCTCTATGACTATAAAAACAATAAAGCCTATCCCCCTCCACCATCAATAGGGAACAATTCATTTAATAGAGGGGCTGAAAATCAGTTAGCTACCCCTGCTGAAAACATCGAAAATCAAGAGCAAGCCGTAGTTCGTAGGAGCAACGATTCAAACCAAACTAACAACAATTACAATAATTCCAATATTAACAGTGGTAACAATAATACCAATAACCGAAATCAGAATTATACACATGAACAAAGCAACAATAATCAGGATTTTCTCAGGGACAACAACAGACAGGGGAACAATAATACCAGGTCCAACTATGGGGGTCAACCACAGAGGAGGAAGAGACGGAATCAACGGAGGAGATGATGCTTCCTCCAATGATGGGACCTACAGTTCTCACAAGCCAAAACTGTGACTTTAAAATTTACAACTACACGGTTTTGACTGTTGACCAACCAGTTGTTGACTTTTTTTTGAAAGGGCTGTCGTTTGTCCCTGATAGAAGGGGTGATTTGGTTAAAACTATCATTGACCTAAAATTATTTGTTAGGAAACTGAACCTAGCAGTTTCTTTAGGTAATACACCTGCCCTTTGTAACACTTTGAGAGTATCAAGTGTCTTTAATCCGCCATTGAATTGTGTTTTAAACATGTTTGGAAAAGTTTGTGAAATAGATTTAAGAACTAAACTTAATTTTTTTGCTGCAAGTAACAAAAAGACAAGTAACATCTCTAGAAATGAATTGGAATTTATTTCTTTGTTATATGATTGCAAGGTTAGAGTCATGAAACCAGATAAGGGAGGGGGGCTGGTGTTCATGGATGAATATTTATATGACAAAAAGATGTTAAATCATCTGCAGTCTGACACATATTCGATTTCCAGTCTTAATGAGATAAATAGAGCCTATAGGAAAATTAGGGGCATCTTGGATGATTTGTTTTTGGAAGGAAGTATTGATTGTAACTCCTTTCACTTTTTATCCATGCCAGCTCCAAAAATTCCCACCATATTTGGCACACCAAAAATTCATAAAAATCTAGTAGATCCCCCATTTCAGCCAATTGTTGATGGGAGAGGATCTATTACTTATGCTTGTGCGAAGTTTGTGGATGGGATACTTAAGCCGATGCTACAAGGTGAACCCCAGATATGTAAAGACTCCTGGGACTATTTGGAAAATCTTAGTAAAATTGAATATAATTCAGAGTATTTTTTTCTTGTAGTAGATGTAAAAGATCTATACACTGTAATTCCACACCAACTTGGTATAGATTGGACCAGGAATTTTATGCTTACTAAAAATGCTTCTTCTGTGCAGATGTATGTTGTGGAGACCCTTCTAGAAATAGTTTTATCCAATAACTTTATAGTGTTTAAGAATCAATTCTACTTACAAAACACTGGAATTGCCATGGGTTCACCATGTGGGTGTAGCTTTGCTAATAGTGTTATGGCATTTTGGGAACATCAATTTTTGTTTAATAATGAATTATATCAACAACACGTCACTTGGTATACAAGATACCAAGATGATATGTGTTTCATTTGGAATGGTTCACCGGATTTAATTTCTGACTTCATAGACAGCATTTCTATTATGACTGACTTCTTGGAGTTTACATACTCTATGAGTATGGAAGAAATGCATTTTTTAGATGTAACTATATCTAAGGATAGGGTTAATAACAAGTTTAAATCTTTTATCCATAGAAAACCGACCCACTCGAATAGTTACCTTCATTTTTCAAGTTGTCATCCTTTCCATCAAAAAAGAAGTGTGGTTAAAGGACAGCTTGTTAGGGCTGCCAGGATGATATCAGAGGAGGCTGACTTTCTTAGAGAATGTGATAATATAGGCAAAATGTTCCTTTGTAGAGGCTACCCACATAATTTAATAAAACAGTTACAAGAGGAAGTGCAGACCAAAAGACATAATGGTCATTTTAAGCCATTGTTGGGAGGTGCATTATTGGATAGGTTGATAAAGTCTGGCACAAATAACAATAATAATGGTTTGGCATCAAACAGTATAACTTTTTTGTTCACGTATAGTATTGATTTCCAGGTAATTAGGGACATACTGACTAAAAACTGGAACATCATTCTGGAAGACAGAGCATTAGCTAAAATATTGGGCACACATCCAATTTTTGCATATAGAAGGGGTACCAACTTAAAAGCAATTGTTGAAAAAAAGTAGGAATACTAGTAAATAAAAAATATTTGGTATGCGAAAATGTGGAATGTGCACCCAATGTAAATATGTTGCATCTTGTAGTAAAATTAATATTAATAAATTAAATATTCCCATCCATGGAAACTTTAACTGTGAATCAAGTGGGGTTGTTTATGTTGCTGTGTGTGAAAAATGTCCTTCTTTTTACATCGGCAAAACAGAGAGGAAACTAGGAAAACGAATTTATGAACATTTATATGCCATAGGAAGGAATGATTTGACAAACGCATTAGCTAGGCACATTCTTGAATATCCAGAACATAGTTTCTTATTCACCATCATTCATCAGGTTAATACTGACATTAGAGGTGGGCCCTGGCAGCTCCATTTAGAAGAGCAGGAGTTGTTCTGGCAAGTTAGAACATCTGCACAGTTACCACCAGGGCTAAATGATGTTGCCTCTATTAAGTGTATTTTAAAATTAAAAGCCTTACGTAGATAAACCAGTAGAAAATGATGCCTCTTTGGTAAGATTATTAAATAACATGGTTGGTGGTATGTTTATTTATATATATATATATATATATATATATATATATATATATATATATATATATATATATATATATATATATATATATATATATTTATATATATACTGAGTGTTTTTTATTATTTATTATATATTAAATTCAAACCATTTTATTGTATTTTATTTTATTGTATTTTACTTGATATTTATACCTATGCCTTTATATAGTTATATATTTATATATTAAAATGTGTAGTGGTTATATTAATTCTGTATAAGTTTGATGAATTTGTTAATTTGTTAATTAGTTAATTGTTTAAGTGGATTGAAGTCTGATTTAAGCACAGTGTAATGCTGTGGCTTTGTACTTTGTCTGAGGAAGGCTGTGTATTATTGCAGCCGAAAGCGCTTACTTTAAATAAACAGTCCGTGCCATTTTTTATCTAGTTGCTGCTGCTTGGTAGTTTTATTTTCAGTTTAGTTGTTGTTTTTTTTTTGTCTGTCATCTACCTGTCTACTCTACCACACTACAGCATTATGCAGTAACAGAACGTGCTACCGAGATTTCAGCATCACACCACTCCCAGAGGCATACTTCTAGGTGGGTGACATCATCAGTAAAGGCAAAGACGCCGATAGGGAGTGTACGGAGAGTGAGCTGTCTAAAAACAGTATTCTGTCCCCAGGGAGCTGGAAACACACACCAGGGCTGGGATTCAAACATAGAACTGACTATCTTATCACAGTACAGCATTACACATTCACTGAATGCGCTACCGAGTTTACTTGATCACAATACTCCCAGAGGCCGACTTCTAGGTGGGTGACATCATCAGTAAAGGCAAAGACACCAATAGGGAGTGTACGGAGAGTGAGCTGTCTAAAAACATTATTCTGTCCCCAGGTAGTTGGAAACACACATACGACAGGGCTGGGATTCGAACATAGAACTAACTACCTTATCACACTACAGCATTACGCATTTACAGAATGTGCTATCGAGATTACTGGATCACAACACTCCCAGAGGCAGACTTTTAGGTGGGTGACATCATCAGTAAAGGTAAAGATGCCGATAGGGAGTATATGGAGAGTGAGCTGTCTAAAAACAGTATTCTGTCCCCAGGCAGCTGGAAACACACACACGGCAGGGCTGGGATTTGAACATAGAAATGATTACCTTATCACATTACAGCATTACACATTTACAGAACACACTACCAAGATTATTGGATCACAGCACTCCCAGAGGCAGACTTCTAGGTGGGTGACATCATCAGTAAAGGCAAAGACGCTGATAGGGAGTGTACAGAGAGTGAGCTGTCTAAAAACAGTATTCTGTCCCCAGGCAGCTGGAAACACACACACACACACCAGGGCTGGAATTCGAACATCGAAATAACTACCTGACTACCTTATCACACTACAGCATTATGCATTTACAGAAAGCACTATTGAGATTACTGGATCACAACACTCCCAGAAGCAGACTTCTAGGTGGGTGACATCATCAGTAAAGGCAAAGATGCCGATAGGGAGTGTATGGAGAGTGAGCTGTCTAAAAACATTATTCTGTCCCCAGGCAGCTGAAAACAATCACAAATCAGCAGGGCTGGGATTCGAACATAGAACTGACTACCTGATCACACTACAGCATTACGCATTCACAGAATGCACTACCGAGTTCACTGGATCACAGTACTCCCAGAGGCAGACTTCTAGGTGGGTGACATCATCAGTAAAGGCAAAGAGAGCAATAGGGAGTGTACGGAGAGTGAGCCGTCTAAAAACAGTATTCTGTCCCCGGGCAGCTGGAAACACACACACACGGCAGGGCTGGGATTCGAACATGGAAATGACTACCTGATTACCTTATCACACTATAGCATTACACATTTACAGAACACACTACCAAGATTACTGGATCACAACACTCCCAGAGGCAGACTTCTAGGTGGGTGACATCATCAGTAAAGGCAAAGATGCCGATAGGGAGTGTATGGAGAGTGAGCTGTCTAAAAACAGTATTCTGTCCCTAGGCAGCTGGAAACACACACCAGGGCTGGAATTTGAACATCGAAATAACTACCTGACTACCTTTTCACACTACAGCATTACGCATTTACAGAACGCACTATCCAGATTACTGGATCACAACACTCCCAGAGGCAGACTTTTAGGTGGGTGACATCATCAGTAAAGGCAAAGATGCCGATAGGGAGTGTACGGAGAGTGAGCTGTCTAAAAACAGTATTCTGTCCCCAAGCAGCTGGAAACACACACGGCAGGGCTGGGATTCGAACATAGAAATGACTACCTGATTACCTTATCACACTACAGCATTACACATTTACAGAACACACGACCGAGATTACGGGATCACAACACTCCCAGAGGCAGACTTCTAGGTGGGTGACATCATCAGTAAAGGCAAAGCCGCCGATAGGGAGTGTACGGAGAGTGAGCTGTCTAAAAACATTATTTTGTCCCCAAGCAGCTGGAAACACTCACTCAACAGGGCTGAGATTCGAACATAGAACTGACTATCTGCTCACACTACAGCATTACGCATTCACAGAATGCGCTCCCGAGTTTACTGGATCACAATACTCCCAGAGGCAGACTTCTAGGTGGGTGACATCATCAGTAAAGGCAAAGATACCAATAGGGAGTGTACGGAGAGTGAGCTGTCTAAAAACATTATTTTGTCCCCAGGCAGCTGGAAAAACACACAATGCAGGGCTGGGATTCAAACATAGAACTGACTACTTTATCATACTACAGCATTACGCATTTATAGAATGTGCAATCGAGATTACTGGATCACAACTCTCCCAGAGGCAGACTTCTAGGTGGGTGACATCATCAGTAAAGGCAAAGATGCCGATAGGGAGTGTACGGAGAGTGAGCTGTCTAAAAACAGTATTCTGTCCCCAGGCAGCTGGAAACACACACACCAGGGCTGGAATTCGAACATCAAAATAACTACCTGACTACCTTATCACACTACAGCATTACACATTTACAGAACGCGCTATTGAGATTATTGGATCACAACACTCCCAGAGGCAGACTTCTAGGTGGGTGACATCATCAGTAAAGGCAAAGACGCCGATAGGGAGTGTACGGAGAGTGAGCTGTCTAAAAACATTATTCTGTCCCCAGGCAGCTGGAAACACTCACACAGCAAGGCTTGGATTCGAACATAGAACTAACTATTTGATTACACTACAGCATTATGCATTCACAGAATGCACTACCGAGTTCACTGGTTTACAATACTCCCAGAGGCAGACTTCTAGGTGGGTGACATCATCAGTAAAGGCAAAGACACCAATAGGGAGTGTACGGAGAGTGAGCTGTCTAAAAACATTATTCTGTCCCCAGGCAGCTGGAAACACACACACGGCAGGGCTGGGATTCGAACATAGAACTGACTACCTTATCACACTACAGCATTACACATTTACAGAACGTGCTATTGAGATTACTGGATCACAGCACTCCCAGAGGCAGACTTCTAGGTGGGTGACATCATCAGTAAAGGCAAAGACGCTGATAGGGAGTGTACGGAGAGTGAGCTGTCTAAAAACATTATTCTGTCCCCAGGCAGCTGGAAACACTCACACAGCCGGGCTGGGATTCAAACATAGAACTGGCTACCTAATCACACTACAGCATTACGCATTTACAGAATGCGCTACCGAGATTACTGGATCACAGTACTCTCAGAGCATACTTCCAGGTGGGTGACATCATCAGCAGTGGCAAAGACACCAATAGGGATTGTATGGAGTGTGATCAGTCTAAAAGCATAATAGTGTCCCAAGGCAGACGGAGATGAACACACAGCAGTGGTGTGAGCAGGACAACTGGCTATCTACGGAGCAGTAGTACAACACTACATAGATATGAGATGCGCCACAGACAGTACACCTTTCAAGACAGTCAATATGACCTTCTAGGAATGCAGACATCGACATGGATGCTGGCAGTTACAGTGTACAAACCTGTGGACCACTGTGTTAAATTTAGGAATTCATCCTGATGTGGGGTATGGCCCTCTGATGCTTGGATGACCACTATCACTATACAGGATAACAATGGCCATGGCCATACACAGGGGCACACAACTGACACAAGGTGTCACTGGGCATGCTCACACACTTAGTGCATTCCTGACAGACGTGTGCTACTATGTGTCCATCTACAAAATTTCATACTGGGCATGCTCACACACTTACTAGCAAAGGGCTGTCTTGTGAACCTGAGACCAGGTAAACACCTTGACACCTACAGGATAACTGCATTGTATGTGTATGCCATATAGTGCTGGATGTGTAGCGTTCGTAATCCTAGCTGCCAATCTAGATCCAACAATGGGGAATACTGACATCTGTGCAGTGAGGAACACCTGGCATAAGGCGCAGTTGTGCACAATAGCACTACCACTGTATACCTCAGATATTGACATGTGTGCCATAAGACCATTACAGACCGCTCCAGGTGTCCCCACATATATGAAGACCACTCACATGTACTGACCAGTACACTCTCAAAAGCCATCACAGATGCATTGTGTGCAGATCACTGTGGTAAATGCCGCACTGTAGTTTGTAGCCCTCACACACCACCGTGTCCTTGGACCAGCGACACACATCCATACATTAGTACAACACCATGTTACTCATAACCAGTGTACTGTACCTAGCTGTACAGCAACTGTGCAGACTACCCATGTACTGACAGGGTTCCATCATGTGTTATGCAATGCAGTGATACCACTAATCCTAACCAGGTTGGCTGTACACATAACGGGGGCCCTGGGTGTTATACAGCTGTAACAGATAACTGTTGCTGTACCAGGCAACACACCCATGTTTGGATGTGACATACATGTAACCACCGTGGATATGTACATGCCCCACACACACACAACACATATGTACATAGCATAGCTAATGTTGTTCTTCATGCAGACATGTGGCTACAGTGATTACACGCATGCACATGGAAGGTAGGTCCATGGCTGTTCAATGCTAACAGTACATAAGGTAGCAATGTTAACTGAGTTAACATTCCCTCTGTACTGGTTACCCGTGACAACTATCATAGCATACAACAGTCCATGTGTCATGTATGTCACATGCTGACCAATTGCAATGCATACAAACACGGCTACATGACAGGAATCTAGGACCTACACACATGTACATATAGTGGTGTGCATTCATCTGCAATGCATGAGCAGTAGCTGATGTTTGCAGTTTATCTGTGTCCGACTACAACGTGCAGTTGCAATACAGTCCCATCATTGACACCTGTATATGGTGAAATACTGACATAACGGTAAGATGTACATCAGGTACGGATGGGTGTGTGTACATAAAGTGGTGGGCCACCTCTGCATGTGGATGTTTGCTGGAGACAGCTCACAGGTGTATCACATGCTGTCCTACCAAAACATGTGCAAACAGTAGGCTATGTTTCCGGTAATTGAAGATGTACATATACAACCTACAAAGCGTCCAGGGTGTCACTGACTGTAAAGCAGTTGACACCTTTAACACGTAAGTCCCCCCATGTTCATATAGTAGCACACTTGCCGAAAGTAGCGTCGGTACACATTGTTATGTGGGCAATCCTGCTGCATGTCTGTCAGACGTATCAGTAGATAGCAGGTGTTTGTTTCACAGTACTGCCATGTGTGTTTGCCTGTGTGACCATATACGCCACGGATGTTGGGGAATACATCCCAATTGTTACCCACACCTGTACACTGTTGTAGATATCTGTACATACTGCAGTGTAGATAACAAGACATAGGCAGGGGTGGTGTGTGCATCACACATGTCAGCTATCTGTATGTGCATGACATGTGGACTCCAGTGTGTGTATGTGTATGTATGTATGGCTGTCTGGTGCATGGATTAGGGAGGTATGCTACCATTGAGAACTGATAAGGCCCCAACCCCTCAAGGTGATGTGACCTACTACCCTGTTTATGCTGTCAGTCTTGCGTATTACTGAGTACCTGTACATGCCCATACTCTGTCACGTCATGTGGGTGTACCGTACTGTAATGGTGATTAGCACAGAGGCAGGGCTCCTCACCTCAACACTATCCAGTGTGTGTTACAGTGTCATTGACCCAGTGAGTGTGGGCATGTTACTGTGTGTGTCTGTGCATGTGTGTGTTTACATTCTGTGATGTGACAGTGTTCTACTGCTACACAGTGAGTCCCCATGCTATCAACTGGCCCCCACCCTTGACATCAGCTAGACCACTTTGTAAACCCCTGCACCATGTAGCTGTACCTGTGAAGTCACCTGGTATGGATGTCCCATCTCTAGCCACCATAGCCTAGTACGCAGCTCACATGCTCCTGGATTGTTAGGTGTGTAGAGATCTATGGAATGTCAGCCTTACTAACAGTGAGGTAGAGGCTACGTATAGCATGCTGGTATTGCCATCCATGCCTATGAGTACGCCACATGTACACATCTGTAACTGGACACACTGGTGCTTAATGGCACATGCATTTAGACCTTAAGGAGGGAAGCAGGGCATCATTACCAACATGCTGCAACTGTTAGCAAGACACATACTGTGAACATATAACTATAACAATGCAGTCTAATCCTGTACTACATGGTATGTCTGCTGCGTGCCAACAGTACACAACAACCGTAATACACAACTATCTCACTAATTTGTTCATCCTGTGCATCAGACCATATGAGCATGTCCCTGCACCTATGGTGTGGATGACAGGGATGCGGCATAGGCATCATCATATGCACAGGGTGATAATGTTTGGCAGGGGCCTAGGCTGCACCTGTGGATGACATCATGTGTGTGGGTTAGGGCCTGTGATCTACTTGGGCATGTGTGGTTATTATGCATGAGGGTGTCGGTGCCCTACAGATGTTTCTGGTGTGTGCGTGTATGTGTGCACACAGTTCTGCCATGTATCAGGCCTACACAGGGGTATTGTTGACAGCTCCAGATTGTACAGAACAGGTTGTACAGCTCATTGTGTCTGTCCACGGCCACGTGACCTGTGCCTGCCAGGGGTTGCACTGGCACTACCAGACAGAGGTACAGAATGGGTACTGTCCGATGACACATGTCCACTGGAACCGTGTCCCCGCTGGGACCATCCAGGGCCATGTCCACGTGGCCTGCTGTGGCCTGGTGTGGACAGCGCAGCACCAGCTGCACTGCTTCTGCTACCAGCACTATGGGAGCGGGCATTTGAGGTGGCTCGGTCGTGTAGACCTGCACCAGGTGGTGTAGCTGGCCTACGTCCACGTGGCCTATGCCTCACTCCTACCAGATGTTCCAGCACAGACAGCTCACATTCACGGATTGCCATACCATGGTCAAGGATTCCAACCATGTCACCCAATCGCCTGTCCAAAAAGTCAGAAATCTGCTGTTGAGTATTTGCCAATGCCTGGATGTTTTCATTCAGAGAACGGATAGCAGCCCTCTGAAGCCTCTGCCCTTCTCTGTTCAGCCATTCAGCACGTGCCTGTGCCGCCATTACAGTCAGAAACATGTGTCTGGTGACACCAGCTGCTGCGCTCTGTCGTGCAAGTGCATGTCGGCCAGGGGTCCTCCTACGAGCAGCACTGGCCATATGCCTGTGTGGCGCATCTGCGGTCAGTTCACTGACACCATGTTGTGACAACACACCTTCCGTGGCCACCACACGTTCCTGTTCTGAGCTGACACATGGCAGCTGTCTTTCCTCTATGGCCACTGGTGATGGGGTATGTGTTGGCATGAGAACTGTGTGCAGGGAAGAGGGGGATATAGGTGGGATGGCAACCACAGGCACAGATTCAGCCCCTGACAACCCTGCCTGTACCTCAAGCATATGTTCATCACTACTAGAGTCTGTGGGGACACTAACATCAGATGCACAGCAGGAGGGCAACGCACCTACATCACCTGTGAAGGCAAACAAAGATTCTACATTACAATGGATACACACAGACACACACACATGCACAGACACACACACACGCACAGACACACACGCACAGACACACACGCACAGACACACACACATGTGATATAACAGAAGGCATGCAGCATGCATGTGATACAGCAGACTGCATGCATCTCAGACATTAACAGTGTTAGCTGGATTACATCCCTGGGTTGCACACAACAGCAAGCATGTGTCATAGCAGCAGCCATGCATTTCACACAATCATGGTAGTAAGCATGCATCCCTGTGATACACCATGTGGACCAGCACAGGTTAACAGTACACATGGCTGATGTGAGGCATATGTCCTTGACATTAACATGTAGTATGACATGTAATCTGCTGCTGTGTGCAGTGACATGCATACATGTTTGACACAATGGTGTCCTGACACATGTACAGTGGTGTAATGGTGTCACATTGCAGTGTTGACTGTATGCCCTACAGATCGAATGCACTTTTAGTAGATGTGTATGACCATTGAGGGTGGTATGAGGCGTCTATATTGCTATACAGTGTGAAGTATAGACACTGTGCCATTGCATGGAATCCTGAGGTGTCTCCATTGATATATAGTGTGGAATACACATACAGTGCATAGCCATGACTGCGTGCATACACAATACATACATACTGTGGATTGTGACCCACGTCGCTGAGGTGTATACACACTAAACCATGCTGTGTCATGTGTGACAGGTCACCGGACAACATACCGATGACAGCCCTGCACAACTGCTAACATGTCTTAGCTGCCTGTCAACAATGTCCACACATGGCAGACTGCTCAATACACCATGTTCCACATGACATGTGTGTACCACACACACACGGTGCACGGCTGACAGTGATGTCCGACAGCAGCAAGGGAACTGTATGGCATCTCTGGCCTGATGTGGTGTCTGTGTATGTGTGTGTAAGCTGTACAGGTGACAACCTTCATGCTGCGACACAGTCATGATGTGCAACACATGGTATGTGGTCAGATTAAGTGACACCTCCACAAGCTGTGCACAGGCTATTAGGATGTCCAGTGTTCCACATCTACTATATAACCATTCAACAAAGGCTATAGATGGACCGTGTGTACACAATGTGCAACAGGGTGTACACACATACACATCACATCTACTGTGTTACTACACGTCTCTGGCCATCCTCCATGGCCATGTGTGAACATGTGTTGGCCAGAGGTCTATGATGGCCGTCTATGTCACCTGTCTGTTGTCCCATATGACATACACCCATAGATGCCAGATACTCCAGTGTCCACAGGGTTATACAGACAGAGAGTTGTATGTTTGGTATGTGGGGAATGTTTTGTTGGATAGTGTGACAATGTTGCAGCCGGACCACTACATGTCTGGGACATGTCAGCTGGCACATCACAATGTCTGCACTCATTGCAGGGGCACATTCCACAATGGTGGATCATGTGGGCTTCCCATATCCCAGCTCACTGTGTAGTACTGTTTGTGTACCCCACATGTGTTGTTATGATGTATAGTACATATTCATACATTGAACAACGCCTCCACCATTGTATGGACAGCTGTCTACACATCTATCAATAAGACTTACTGTGAGGTCATGTTGTTGTTTCATTTTGTTTTTAGATATTGCACATGGGTAGCCAGTGTGATTGATGAATGCTGTGACCTGTATATCGTGACTGGACCATACATTATGTGTACAAGTGTTAAGTGGCCACACGGCGAATAGATCTGTCCATTCACATGCCTGATATTGATAGCTGTCTCACCTGCAACGAACTGCTGTCTCTGCGGCACTCCAGAGGTACCTGTATAGGGGTGACACAGCGGTTAGATCATTATCCATGACTGTATGACATCTACAGGGTGCACTTTGCATAACACATTTTCCAGTACAATAGCATATACTACAGAGTATGCACATGTGTGCATACACAGGGTAGCATACTATAGTATGCGGCATGTGTGTAAACATACTTTGCATATGATGTTGCATTACATAGTGTACAGTGACACATGCAACTACACGGGATATAATATTTCTATGTGCAGTAGTGACTTACCAGGCAACTCCAGGCTTTGTGGTTGGGAGACACCCACCTCCATGATGGCAGCTAGAGTTTGTGGATGCTGTTCTGATGGAGTCCCCAGGCTGGCCAGTAGCTCCTCGGTAGGGGTGAGTGGGGGCTGGGTTTGTGGCCCACCACCTGTTCTACCTTTTTCCCTGGCGATTGTATTAGCACACTGTTTAGCATGTTGGATCAGGTCCATGCAATGTCTGCGCACCTGCTGGTAGGTGCGGTTATGGCCACCCACATCATTGACCCTCCTGCGAAGTTCCTGCCACAGGTCATCACGCTGCTGGCCATGCTGTGGCAAATGGCTGAACAGTTCCTCATAGTTGTCATGGAGGTATGGTATGAGTGCATCATCCTCCATGCGGCTATATGCTGGCAGTCATGATTGAGGCATTATCTGTAAGACATAATGATGGAGACAGGTCACAGCATCTCAGAGATGCACAGAGACACAGATGCACATTCATGTGTATTACAGTTAGTACTTATGAACAGTTGTCTTTGCAAATCGTCATGACACTCACACGACTGACATGTTTGTTTCACACACATGTAACACGCAATGGGTATTGGATATTATCACCATATACATGTGTCACCTCATTACATTTCTCATACTCCATGTGAATGCTGTTGTGATGTGGTCATGTCTGTTTGCCTGTACTGGTGTTCCTACCTATCAGCACATGCCTGGATGTGTGCACATGAATGCTGTTGACGTTGATGCTGTGTATATGTCACATATCACCACATACACTACCTTTACGGACATGGGCAGTGACAATGCAGACATGCACATGGAAACCTTTACTAGCATGTGTTTTGCCACATACATCTACACGGCACTGTACAACAGTTCAAAATCCTGCCACGTATCACCGCTGTTGCACATGTGATGCACATGGGACAATGGCTATCCGGATGGTGTTCGCAGGGATGGTTATCAACTATAGCATGTACGGCCAGGTTCATGTAGTATTCTGTATGCCATGGGCCATGTATGGCCATAGGATGCCAGGCATTCTAGCTGTATACAACAGCCATGTTCCCAGTGACAGGTGAATCAGTGCCACATTACTGATCCAGACAGTCACTGATACATCTACCATGCGGTCATCGCACCATGTATGACAGAGACGACATGTACAGCTTTGCTGGATGGGGTTGCATGGTATGGCAGGAGTATGTCACATATATGGCACAGGGATCTGTCTGCCATGTGGCGACCCCTGTACTAGGATGGTGGCTGTCCATGACATATGTCTTTCAGATCAGGATATGTACGTGTAGCATGTCCAACATGTCTTTATGCAGGCTAGGCAGCATGCTGCATAGTGGAGATGAGGATTGTGAAGGCTGGTGACGCCCATCCCAGCATGGCTAATACCCCTTAAAGGTGATATGTGATCCGATATTGGTCACATGAGTGCTGAGTATGGCTGTCCAATGATCTCCATGCTCATGGATGGCACCCTGTCATGACTTAGGTTGCCTCTTATGACTACCTAATAGCCCTGGTGATGTCACTAGCTCAAGGAGGTAAACTGCACAGTGCTATCCCTTACACACAGTGTCCATAATGTTGACCGCCGCCAAGGTGGCAGTTAATGGGTACATAGTTATTAACATAGCGGTGACAATGCAATAAGCTGCTGTCAGATTGTGCACATATGTCACACACCTCACCCACAAAGCCCATGCTGTATGTTATCCACAACACTGAGTCAGCTATTGCTACTAGGTCATGGCCATTCACATTCTCACATATGCAGATGCCACCCATTTGTCTGTGTGGTATGGGCTACAATGACAGGGGAGTACAACACATTAACCCAGTTTACTGTAGCTGCCACTGGTGTGCTATGCACATGTCACTCAGACACCTTTTGTAGTGTTGCTTCTGTGAACAGGCCACTGCTAGAACACTCCTGTGACATACAATGGTACATATAGTATGCTGAGTGTAGGTGTAACACAGTATGTGTGATGATGTCCACTGACCTGTCACAGGTATGCTTTGTGGTGTGTATACATCAGTACTGTAATCTACAGCTGTACTGCTAACAACATCTAAGTTGATTAAGGTTCATAGGCTTTCAGACCATACTCAGCAGGGTGATAGTGCTGTGCCTCCCATTATGAGTGGCATCTCCACTTTGTGGGTTGTGATGACTGTTAGTGTGATCCATTCCGTATTTTCACAGACTGCCATGAACCTATGTTTTACATGGCAGTGTATGTGTACAGCCAACTGTTTTGCCATATGTGTATTGTATGACCGGGGATTTGGACAGGTCACATGCAGCCAGACTGTACCTTGTACCATGATAGTTATGTTTCAGGGGCTCTGTCATGTTCTTGGATTTGTGATTGTGTACCTATTGGGGGGGCAGTGAGTTGAAATTACCCGACACCCTATCTGTATTGCTTATGCATGCTCAGCACTTGTTCAGAACATGTACACACTTCATGAGCTACTAATTACTTTATCACTCAAACCTACTCATTTCCTCCTGGTAAACACTGTTTGTCCTTACATTTCTAGCATGCTTGCAGTACGACAGCTGTTGTACACACTTACCTCACATATCTTGTGAGTACTGGTTGACTAGACAGGCATGTCCAAATGTCAATTACCAGTGTTATTGCCTGTCTATATGATGACTGTGGGCAACATGTGGCAATATAGCAATCGGCTCATGTACGCAGTCAATGCTCACCTCCTAACATACGACACTACAGCCTGTGGGAGATGCACATATGTAGCCATGCTGGAGGTAATGCCTCTCCAACACAGACTTACCCTGACAATCATGTGGGGATGTTAAACATTTGCAGCACACACCACTCATCACATGGTCTCAGTAGATCTCCGCCACCACAGGCCACACATAGTAAGAGTACAACATTTGTGGAGCCACACCATACGACTCTATGTAGGCAACAGAGGCAGCCCCATCACCAAACACAACACCAGTTGCTTATAGGCCACAGACTCATGTGTGCCCATCAACTACAGCCAATAGGGTGTTATAACATACACAACACACTAGTCATAGGTGACTCTGTAGGCGGTCACACTGAAGTCCCACTCAGCAGGCCACACAAGGTGATAGTCACTGACATCTGGCTTTCAGGTAACAGGATCCACAATGTGACCTATGCACTCAGGTCACTCCTCAACAGGTACAATATGGCTGTCATTCTCCACATTAGTGTGAGTTCCCTGAGATGCCACTTCCTGGACTACATGTACAGGGACATGCAATAGCTCTCCGATCTTGTAGCCCAGGCAGGTATCGCCCTAGCCCTGAGAAGCATTCTGCATTAGTCCTGACTGATGACACAGTGGAACAACGGAATTATTCACGTCAACAGTTGCCTATGCGTCTGGTGTCATTCCAAGGGTATCCAGTATCTGTCTGCTTTGACTGACATGGTCAACAAACCTCAGTGCTTTGCCACAGATGTCCTGCACCTGTCGGCCCTGAGATTATGGTTAACATCTCAAGCTCTTGCTGCTCCTATACTGCCTGTTTTAGACACATTTCAGACACATATTCATCACCTGAACAAGTACAAGCAAGCAAAACCTGAGGGTATTGTTACTCAATGCTTGACATCTCCATCTCACACGCACTCATCTGAGGCACTCCTTATAATGGACCACTTTGATGTCTCTGCAGTGACTGTGACCTGCTTCTAGACACCAGAGAACACCCCTGCACTGACAGGCTATTACACAGACCACATCTTTCAGTCATGTAACCAGGACCACAACACCCATGGCAGAGGTGTGTCCATATGTCACAGGGATGTACACACCTCCATGCTGGTGGCTTAGCACGATGCCTCAGAGGCAATCCAAGTGCAACTATCTTTGGCCAGAAGTGCTGTACAAATTGTAGCTTGCTATGGATTCCACAACATATCCCATGGTTAACATCCCTCATTTCTTGGTGTACTGGAAAGTAGGGTTCATACAGGCACTACTGATGTGACACTGACACTACCACGCATCTAACTGTGCTACCTACTCATGTACTGACACATTAGGCCAACACCATCCTGGGTTGATAAACTCCATTGGGCTGGGTCAACATATACACACCACCACCAAGGCCAACAATATTGTAGACCTGGACATTACTAACATGTGTGACTGGTGTAACACACCTGGGGTATCCCCTCGTTGGTCAGTTCTGAACGTATGCTAATCACCCTTGTTATCCACATCACGGCACCACACCCTTCACAGAAAACACAGTACAATATTTCTACAGAGCCAACTTCACGCTTTGTATGACAGGAGTAGTAATCGCCATGACACCCGTGCAGATGGACAATATAGTTACAAATGCAGAAACATTCCCAACTGCACTTCATTAGCACTTACACAACTGCATGGATCATGCTATCCCACAAAGAGCCATGACAGTACCCACCACATAACGGACGCCCCTCTGGGGGTGCACTGCCATGGACATACTGGAAGACAGGAGGAGACAGTTGCAAATTAGGGTACACTCCCAGGGGTGGTGTGGCTCCCTAGTCAGCCTCAGTTGGATTCTGGGATCCCTTCTTACATCCACCAACACTAGCTACATCAACATTACTGCAACACATTCAAAGGACTACCACTAAGCATTATGGAGGTATGTCACTACTCTCGATAGCAATACCCACATCTGCTCTGACATACAACTGTTAGGCAGGCACATTACAGAACCGACTGATATTGGCAACAACCTGGCAGCTAACTTTATACCCCTCTCACACACTCATGGGCCCACATCTATACAGGATCGATGCAGAGTCCCTGCGGTCACAACTACACCATTCAGACCTGCTCTCTCTAAAGCCTGGAACACACACTCCATGTGACCATCCTACATCCCAGGCTGCATTTTACACAAACCTCAGAATGACATGGATCCCTACTTGGGCACCAGATTCACTAGTAGCCTTGTATCAGGCATTGTGGACCCTGACTGGCGCACAGCAACAGTTATCACACTCCACAGAGGTGGCGCTACAATGGACCAGAGGAACTATTGCCCTATACACCTGACTAGACTGTTCTGCTAGGCTATTGAGAACATCATCATGGAAGTCCTTCACAGAGACATTGTTGGCCTACACACCTTTGATACCACCCAGATTGGATTTGTTAGATCCACAACATGGCTCCTAAACCTGGTGGAGTCCTGCAAGACAGTTACCAAGGTCGTAGATGATGGTAAGGGGGTCCACACAGCCTACCTTATCCTCTCATTGGCTGTCAACACTGTTTGCCATTCTGGTATTGTCACTAAACACATCCACCTACACAGCAACCTATACATCCTGGATGTTATGCACAGTGGCTCACAGACAGGACACACACAGTGAGGGTAGCATACCATAGTTCCAACTGTACATCAGTTACAATTGTTATACCCCAGTCCTCAGTCATAGGGACCGTCATGTTCGTTATGGACTTCCCTGAGGTCCATTCCAGCACAGACGGACTTTCCCTGAATAGGTTTCCAGACGACTGCAAACTAAGGGCCATGATTGATTCACCAGCTAATATACACACCCTCTATATGGATATCACTGTGACAGATACCTGCCATCGGTAACATGGCCTCAAGCAGCTTGGCAGATTGTGCATAGACATACCCTTTGGATTACAACAATCACCCTGTGACTATCACATAGGTGGTGGTCCCCTACATACATGAAACATTATAAGGGATCGTACTACACACATAGATAGCACCCACTCCTTTGATAACCTATTGCCAAGAGGGCATGGATATCCTTCTACATGGCCACTGTAACCTGTACTGGTTTGTAGCCGGAACAAAGCCTGCCATTGTAACTCTGTACTCCTGACTTATGAAACACATTCATGGGTACAACACCCCCTTTGGGGTGTACCTTACGGGACAGCAATAGCTTTAAATACCACAACATTACCACACCAACAGTATTACTCACCTCCAAAGGATGACATATGCAACACAACTACTGGAACCCCAACTGTAGTCATTTGCATACTCGGAGGTGACCTCTGCTGAACATACAAGGCCCATGTACACACCAATATTGATGGATATGCTCCACATAAGCAACATAAGCAAAGGCCACTAAGAGCGACATGCTCTGGGATATGTACCCAAATGCTACGATGAGTAGCACGTGCTGGAGGGATACATTCCTGAAATCGACACCCACCATGCTTTGGAACATGATTCCTATGTCCATCAGACAGGGACACTCACTAGCACTCTTCATGAGGTACCTCGATGGGTGGATGGGGGACAGACATGTATGCCAGGGATTACTGCAGTGGCTGTACTGTACACAGGTGCAGGAAACAAATGGCTGTGCTGTTCAAAGGCACAGGACGGTAACCTAGAGAGGTGCCGCCAGTGACAACACTGTATTAGGGCTTACAAATGGACGGCCAGACAGCATAGTACTTAACTGTGAATCTATGACGTTATTACATGTCCTTTGTTCATGGTTTATTGCATAGCTCTTCCATTTCAATTAGCTTATCATGCTGTTACACTGTCTGGTGACTACAGGACATATGTATCCTGTTAATGTGTATTGTACAGTCCAATACACATACCTTATGTTTGCATAATATACCAGTCATGCTATGTAAAATATTTGACTTATCTACCTACAATATAGTGCTTTACACATATTTGAAACCATATCCCATGATGCAAAGCATAATTGCACAGCAGGACCACTTTAGGCATGTTATTCTCATTATATGCCCATACATATGCCTACTGTTACTGTATATCAACATACGCTATCCCCTGTTATGGCACATACTTGTTGGACATACCCTACCACCAACAGTGGCTGGAGTGCAATTGCTATGTTTAAAGCCCTTATGTAGCATCCCTTGTGGTGTCTGGGGTGTTTACCTTGTGGCCCACAGCAGTACACACAATTTCTACAAGCGTTACTATGCTCAACAAGACATCACTACATAATACCTTTTCCCACTGTCTGCATTGCGTACACATTCATTTCTACAGCACAGGCACTACATACACTAACATACTGAGTGTTCTACATACCTTCTTAGTGGTCCAAGTATACAATACTATCTGTGTTACACCTTTCCTCTTTAAACAATTCAATGGTATGAGCATACGATTTGAATGTATGGCAAGCCCTCGTTTTATATGTGGATACCTGTAACATGTGGTATCCTGCCACCAATTGGTGTTCCAGAGTAAATTATTACATGCACATCAGCTGTGCAGCTACTCCATTGGCCAATTACACAGCAACAGTGGTGTATAATTGAATACTCCACTTGGGCGTTGTCCTTTTGCCCTACCTTTGAGGGAGATGGTCTGGATGTATTATAGTGTGATAAATTGCAACAGCTATATGGAGAGACCAGGATACTCTGAAATCATGTCCCCCATGGATTGTGTGTGACGGCTACAGTAAAGAGTTCTACATGTGAATGTAGCTGTTATCTCAACCATCTGTTACGAGACTATTGCAAACAAAACCTGTTACATCGGCGTCTGTTCCATTGTACAACAGCAACGATTTCACATGGTGCCATTACAAGTGTGTCTCTCACAAGGTATGTTAACACTTCTGCAGATGTCATAGAGTGAGTGTATGTTTCTGATGTTATTACAGTCTGTATTGCAATTGTTTCGGCTGTGAGGCAGATGTAGGTGGGTGTACATAGCAGATAAAGGTTTGTGGGGACTGCATTTATACATATTCCATATGTGTGTGGGGGCCCATTCCCTCATTGAAGACCTGTCATTTAGTAGACTAATACTATGGTTATTGCAGGCTTAGTCATTAAACCATTGTTAATTGGTTCCTACATAGCATGCAGGTGATGTTGATCCTTCAATCCCTCCCAAATACATCAATATGTACTGAACTGTTGCTACATGAAAGCTGTCTTGTGTATTTCTGTCACAAGTATTTGCACTCATTGCTGTTGTGTTGGTGACTCCTACTCTTTGTCCTGGGTTGCCACCTTTTCAATTGGCCATATTAGGACATTTGTTGGGCACACATCAGGGTCTAGAGGCCTACACAAACACTGTCAGTACATAGGATAGAACTTACTTTTGCCCTACATTGAATCTTTTATTCTTGTAGCACTTTACCTGCTTATTATGTTTCTTCACAAATTTACGTATTTGAGAGATGGACATAACTATTACATGCAACTATTACTTCATATATCGGACATCACTATGTCCTACAATCACGGTACATTTGCCATTTTTAATATTTGTTGTCAGGACATAACTGCCCAAAGAGGGACTGTCCCTCTCAAAGTGGAACAGGTGGTAACCGTATGCTTAAGGCCGAATATGACCACAACTACTGTAATAATCTACTTCCGAGTTTGCACAAACAGACCCATGATGCAAACACACACACACACACACACACACACACACACACACACACACACACACACACACACACACACACACACACATTACAATCCCACGGAAACATACAATGCACTCTCAACAAGAACTTACACACACTACAGTAGTCGGAACCACACTTATACACAGTATCTACCTGGACCACAGCACTGGCAGCGATAACTACATGTCCCTTGACATCATGATAATATTACTCGTGGTTATACTGTTCAGGTACTGTGATCTTTCTGTCTTTCATCCTCGTGATTACACGTGTCGGTATGTAAAGCATTCGGTAGTTGGCAGTATCCTATTCATTTGTACCTCCATGGTTGTGTACATGTCGTTAACCTGTCTTTATATTCGCAGATATATGTATTTCCGTATATATCAACATACATCTCTCTATCACCCTTTCTATCCCTATTATATATATATATATATATATATATATATATATATATATATATATATATATATATATATATATATATATATATATATATATATATAGACAGGGAGAAGGAGAGCGAGTGTACACACCTTTCGCTGGGTACATGGCGGTGTATTCTGTTTGCTGAACCCCACACTTTTGTGTTCTAACCTGTCACAATGCACACCTGCCGTTGGTACATCTCGGGTAGCTTGCTGGTGGGTGAGTGTGTACATGGTTGCGTGTTCTACTCCTGCCAGTGGTCGTTTTACCTCTCAGAGCAGGCACTGTTAGTACATGACTGAATAATGCTGGTTTCACCTGTTCTGGACATCCATTACCATGATCGGCGTGGAATTCTGCAAAGCTTAAACCTGTTTTGTGCATATCCGTGTAGTCCTGTTTGAACAATGCTTACCGTCACTTGCTGCTGCATTAACCTGCTAACATGTGCTTCCACGTGGTCTAATGACCTACATCCAACATCCATTATTCGTGCTATCGGGATTACATTACGGACCTTGCATGACGTGGAACCGGGTACATACACAGTCAGTGGCTTTACCACTTGGTTATCTGTTGTTTGTACAAGTGTTAATGGTGTTTTTTATGTGGACTGTACTACGGTTGTTCCTCCATACTGCAGTCAAATGTGTAACTCAGTTTGTTTACATATTGATGATACCACTTCATGGTATGCCCGAGTGATGTTTAATGGATGTGCTCCAGCATTGGGAATCTATGTCAGAGTGAGCTGCACACTGTCATGTTCTACACCTTAAAAAGAAACAAAAAAGACCACAGTGAAAAACTTCTCAAAAGCCAATTTCACACTTCTAAAAACTAGTGTGGTCTCCTTTAAGGCCCCTGAGCCAGTGGTAAACATTACTCAAACCGCTGAATCACTTACAAATGCCTTCTACCAGCACCTACAGGACTGCATGGATCAGGCAATCCCAAACAAAACTAAGACTCTCTGTACCAAAGGCAAGCGTCCAGTCTGGTGGACCCCAGCCATAAACAAGCTCTACAACAAAAGGAGGAAGCGACTACAAGATAGAGCAAAATCCTTGAAAGGTAAGACACCTTTGATCATTATAAGTAAAAACTAAGAGCTCTCATAAAATCATCCAAGGCAAATTTTGAGAGAAAAATCACCAAGGACTCTAAAGAGAATCATAAGGCCTTCTTTAGCTATGTTAGAAACCTAGGAGGAAACTCCCAGATATGCTCAGAATTAGTTCAAAATGATGTGAAAATTACTGAACCTACACACATTGCCAACATACTGGCTGACAGGTTCAGTGCAAACTTCTGCCCTCTCCAAAAGGAAAGATATCTACTCCAGAGGATTGTAGCCCCCAAACATCTCCAACGCCCAGGTGAGAACTGCCCTCACTAAGGCAAAAACACAGCATCCATGGGACCGGATGGTGTCCCCGGCTGTGTGCTTCATGAACTCAATGAGGAATTAAACCCACAGTTAGGACAGCTGTTTAATCTTAGCCTCACCTCAGGATACGCACTCCAAGGAGTGGCGCACGCACTGTGGTCCCACTTCATAAGGGCGGTGCCTCCACAGACCCTGGAAATTACCACCCCATTAGCTTGACAAGCCTTATCTGCAAAGCCATGGAGAGGATCATAATGGAACTCATAAATAAAGACATAGGGAACTTGCAGACTTTGGATCCAACCCAGTTTGGCTTTGTCAAAGGCAGATCCTGCCTCTTAAACTTGGTTGACTTTTTCGAGACAGTCACCAAGGCCATTGATGAGGGAAAGGCAGTCCATACAGCCTACCTCGACCTGGCAAAGGCCTTTGACACAATACCCCACTCAGGTTTCATTGAAAAACTCATCAGCTTGAATGTAAACCCATACATCATAAGATGGGTTGCAAACTGGCTAAGTGACAGAACCCACAGGGTCAGAGTTGCTGGAGCCATGTCAGACTCAAAGCCTGTCACAAGTGGTGTCCCACAGGGCTCAGTCCTGGGTCCACTCTTGTTCGGCATCTACTTTTCTGAAGTACAAGCAAACACAGGAGGGTTATGGCTGACAAAGTTTGCAGATGACTGCAAACTGGGCGCCATAGTCGAAAACACATCTGACACAGATATCCTCCAGAAGGGCCTCACAGAAACGGATAACTGGTGCCAGAGCCATGGCCTGAAGTTAAACGGCAAAAAATGCATAGTCATACCCTTCGAAAACAAGGTTACCCCTAGCTACCATATAGGTGGCAATCCACTGAGCACAGAAAAAGTCACCAGGATCTGGGGACCCAGGTTGACAGTAGCCTTCGCTTGACACTCATGTTGCTAAAGTAGTTAGGAAAACCTTCTATATCGCCCACCTGATCATGAAGGGATTCACATCTAGATCAAGGGAGGTCATTGTCCCCTGTACTCATCACTCATTAGACCTATGATTGAGTACAATGCCCGTTCGAATGTATCTGACCAGACACCTGCTGCAGCTTGAAAGGCCCCAAAAGTTCCTCACCAAAAGGATAAAGGGTCTCAAAATATGTCTTATGCTGCCCGACTGAAAGAACTCCAGCTCTATTCAGTCTCATACCGCTTGCTCAGAGGTGACCTGTGCCTGACATATAAGGCCATGTCAAACCCAGATTTGATGAATATGCTTCACCTCAAAAAATCTAGATCCCTCAGAACCACAAGGGCGTGAGACTTAAACCTTGACACGGTTATAAATAGAACGTGCTGGAGGGACAGATTCATCACCCAGAGACTCCCTATGCTGTGGAACAAAATCCCGGTACATGTGAGGCAGAGCACCTCTCTGGCCTTGTTCAAGAGGAATCTTGACCAATGGATGGGAGATTGCAGATATACCCCAGGGATTACTTCAGTGTCACTGATTGACAGAGGCACAGCAAAATGATAGGCATAGTTTTTATTCAAACTAAAGGGATGGCGAAAGCCACATAACTATGGGCTAGGCTTATAAATGCCCTTGGGCAAATAGCCTAGTATGAACCTATGAACCTATGAACCTATGAACACAACCATAACTGGAGAATGCTGGGGTGGCAAATACCTGTCATTGGTACTCCCCATGCTTTGGCACTACATCCCTACTTACGCTATATGGAGGCCCTCATTAACACACCGGGGAATCCATGCAGAGTAGGTGGGGAACAGTGGTTACACACGTGGATCTGGATATTGACTCTGCTCCACAGAGGGACAGTTGGTTGACCAATGGGGTGGCGATAGCAGACACATTTTGACTAGGCTGCTGCATAGCCTCTGACAATCGGGCATGTACCTACCAATGTACCTAGGCACCTATACATACAGTATCAACATATGCTGTTAGCTTCGTTTACTGTTCAGGTGTTGACTTTCCTTGTTCCAATAGCTGTTGTGTGTGCAAAAGTTGAGGGCTGCCTATGTAGGATTCACACAGTAGGCCACCTATACATTACAATTTGCAGGTGGTCGTGTGTGTGTGCCATCCATTTTACTGTGTGTGCAGGTGGAGAAGTGTGTCAGTCTGTAGGGGCCTACACTGTCAGTGTATGTGCTATACGTTCCCTCTTTGCCAAGGCGTGGGCATATTGGGCATGTCTCCGTCTGCCTACTGGGGCTGGCATAGGGTGTTCATGGTCTGAATCCCTCTGTGCCTGTGATGGCCTTAGCAATTGCAGTGGGCTGTGAGGGCCTTCACCATTATGTCCCTGCTGCAGCTGTTTCCGCAGGATCATATTATGTAGCATGGCACATACTATGAAGATGTGGGCACACATGCCTGTAGAGTACTGCAAGGCTCCACCAGATATGTCCAAGCAATGGAACTGTGATTTCAGCATCCCAAACACACGCTCTATGATGATTCTGGTTTGTGCATGTGCCTCATTATGGTGTTCTTGCATGGGTGTGTGTGCATTTTTTATGGGAGTCATCATCCACGGCTCCAGTGCATAGCCAGCATCCCCCACAAGGTGGCCATATGGGATGTCCCCCTGACAAATACCTGATACAGCTGTGAGGCATGCCAGATGTGGGAATCATGGTAGCTTCCAGGGCTGCCAGCACACACATCCGTAATAATGCCCTGGGCATTGCACACGACCTGGCAGTTGATGGAGTGGTATCCCTTGCGGTTTATGTAGCGCCTACCATGGTCTCCGGGTGGTGACTTGATATGTATGTGTGTGCAGTCTATCACACCCAGTACCTCCGGGTAGTGTGCCACATGGTGGAAGAGACGCATATTGCTGGCCAACTCCTCCTGAGTTCGGGGGAAGTATATATGCTCACTGGCATGTGGTAACATGGCATCCAGGAACTGGTGGAGTACCCTGGATGCTGTTGCCTGTGAGATCCCCATAATATCTCCAGTTGGCCTTTGAAAGGTACCTGTAGCTAGTATTCTCAGGCTTACACATACCTTCGTGTCCACTGGGATGGGTTCCCCTCTGTTTCTGGCTCTCAGGCGTGGCCGGCACAGCTCCACTATTTGCTGTATGATGTCCCTGTCTACCCTGTAATGCTCTACTATCTCCAGATCATGTAGCCCCTGGTAGGTTACCCTTAGTCTGAACACTCTTCTCCTCCACCGGGGCCTGAGGTGGTTGTCAGCATCATCCTCCACAACACCTTCAGTCTCCAACACATGCTGATGAATCACAGTTATGGCAGCTCCCAACATGTACATTGTAAAATCTGTTTACACCAATGGTGCAGTGTTTGGGAATACACAAGTGTGTGTGAGGTGCCTTTACACTTTATACTATTGTGCTTTGAACACCGATGATGTCATAGGGTGTGTATGTACATTAGGGGCTGCAGGGTATCTTGTGTTTTACCACGGATACTGCTATTGTGCTGCCTTTGGTGTTACATTACATTTAGCTGCCGTGTATTACCTCTTTCCCTTGTCTCTGCTTTTCTTAACAATTCCCCTCCCATTGTCTGGCATGCATCCAGCAGCCTGCTTTCTTGTTTTGTACTTTCCCGAACCAGGATTGTCTTGCCAAATGTGTTCTATTGCCAATCTACTGCAGGTTTGCTTTGCACGGCAATTGCAGTTCTCTTTTCTCTGCAATCCGACACCTCCCCTATCCTGTTCTGCAGGTTGCTGCTAGCAGCCTTGTTAGCTGGTGTCAATTGCCCACTATGAGTTAATAGGTGTTAATTGCTCGGTTCTACTCCTATTACCCTACTGTAGCATTTCCTTATTGTCTTCCCCTAAGCTTCCTTTTCGGCCTGTGGTGCGCGGCACGTGAGTCCGCTTACCAGGATTCGGGCACGTTTTCATCCACGTACACATGCGCTTTCAGGAACCATGTGTGCTCTCAGCTGAGCAAAGCTACACCTACATCCATGCCCCTGTCCTGCGGCTTTGCTTAGCAATGGGCAGCTCAGATGTGTATTGCTCCAATGTGCTTACAGCTGCAGTGGCACACCCCACTGCTGATGTCATGTATTCCTACAGACCACTCCTCGGTGTTGTAGCGCTGCGCCATATTGTACATCCTTCGGCCGGCGGGACGTTTGCGATTCACTATTACTTGCCTCATTTGCATGGCATTGACTACTAATTCATAGTTACCGCACTGAACGATGTCACAGGCCCTTAGCAACCCTTACAGCTTGATTGTGATGTAGCATGCATACCATTGACTATTATGGTGAAATCATGATTTTTGTTACATTGCTATTTTATGGCAATTGTATATATTTTCCTTGTGTTCCCGTTTGTGCACACATGCCCTACGGTTATCCTTTGCGTTACTGTGGCCATGACATTAAATGTTATTTTGTATGTGTTGTGCATCTTTTCTTATGCCATTAGCTGTATATTTAGCGATTGGCATATGTTAACTTTGTTATACATGAGTCTGGTCCGCTTCCGTGGCTACAATGTTCTTTTTGTCAACATGTAAACCATTTTTTTTTGGTTTATAATTCTGTAGGCTTACGCTACGCCTACGCCACTTCATGAATTGCTATGTACCTTCATTTGCATGCTGCAGTATGGCGCATGGGGTGATTTGCATGCCTACGCTGGGTGCTGCGTAGATCTGGTGTATGCCGGTAGTGCACATGGAATTTGATTGTACCTGAATCGCTCAGTGGCCATATTTGGCGTTATGCCACCTGCGCTATGCCTGCTCCTGGCGCAAGCTTCATGAATCCCAGGGATAATCAAGTATTTGAGTAATAAGATCATGTACATATTTTTATTCAGTTTTGCATTCAGTATGTTATTATACAAATGTTTATATTATTGCATTCTATTACATATTCAATACAGTTGAAAAAATAAGTGTTTTGCAGATCATAATGTGTAACCTTGCAAGCTGGTGAAAGCAAAGCAAAGCATGCATGCACCAGTCACAGGGCCAGATTCCAAAAGGTTTGTGGAAGTCATCAGAGTGTGGCGAGTTCCACTCAAGATTTGTGTGAAAGCTGATAATACGAAAATGCATCTCAGTATGAAAAGTGCATCTCAGCATAACGTAGCTACAACAGATAAAAAGTAATATCAGCATAATTACAGTCACAGTCAAAAAAACACGTCAATGAAAAAATGTCCATAAGTAATTATAGTCTCATTAGCAATCACATGTTTGACAGGTATAGGAAATCAAACAAACACATCTGTAATATACAGAAAACACTGACAGAATATAAAGGTGCATTAGCAATGTTCCAATTATAATACCAGTACCCACAGTATATTGCAGATCCCATTGTAAAAAAAAAAAATGTAGAAATGACATAATACTGTATACATACATATTGTGTGTGTATATATATATATATATATATATATATATATATATATATATATATATGTGTGTGTGTGTGTGTGTGTGTGTGTGTGTGTGTGTGTGTGTGTGTGTGTGTGTGTGTGTGTGTCTGCGAGCATGTGTATGTGTGTGTGTGTGTGTGTGTGTGTGTGTGTGTTTGTGTATATATATATATATATATATATATATATATATATATATATATATGGGTCCCCTTCACATGGTCGACTTTTCATAAAGTCGACTTTCATATGGCCGAGACCATATGATCAACTTTTGAAAAGCCGACCATGGGGAACCGCTATCTCCGCACAGTGCAGAATGGGAAAATTTCCCACTTCCACACTGTAGTGCGATCTCAAAGTTGGTATATTAAAGTTACGGGGGGAGAGCCCCCCATGGGGGGGTGCAGGGGGGATGGAGCCCCCCTGCTAACAGTTTAATGTAAGTGTTTGTTGTGTGTTTATGTTTACTTTACATGGTTGGCATTCTGAAAGTCGATCATATGGTGTCAGCCATATGAAACTCGACTTTCTGAAATGTCGACCATGTAAAGTAGACCCATATATATATATATATATATATATATATATATATATATATATATATATATATATATATATACATATTGTGAAATCTGATGTAATTCACATAAAAATTGTGTAAAAGTATAAATTTTTGGCAAATTGACATTCATGGCCACATCGCCATCATTAACTGTAGCTAACAATGGGTGCAGGACATGTGTGGGAACACAAGTAAAGAACTCACCCAAGGAAATAGGGTGATAGAAAAGCCGATGTGGGTGAGGGTGAAATAGACAGTTATGGAACAGGGATGATGTTTTTTTTTTTTTTTTTTGGTGAGAATAGGACCCATTTTTTATTTCTTCGATAATGGAAGGTACGGAAAAGCCACAGAAAGTGGAGATGGGGAAATGAGTCAGTAAAACATGTTACATGTATCACACTATAGGACAGATGTAAGTGATATACATAAGGACTAGTGAAGTTGTGACAATGTGAGGTATTGGCAGCTATACCAGGAGAAGTAGGGCAGTGGATGAGTAACATATGCCAGCACAACTTGCTAGAATTTAGTAAAGAATTATATGTTATTTGAATACAAAACTGATTTGTACAGATGCTTGTGTTGAAAGTGGATTTGTAAAGTTGCTTGTGTTAAAAATGTCAGATCATAAGAAGGTGTGCCATATGGTTAAGTGAAATGAAGCAAAAGCAAAATGACAGAAAACAACAAAGCACACTTCACAACATTGAACTGTTTAATCAAAAATAATAGAAAACAAAGCTTTCGGACAAGTCCTTGTTACAAACAATTAAGAAAACAGTCATCTCCTTAAATAATTGAAAACAAGACATGTGACACAGCCCATCCTGTCAGACAAGAACATTAATCAAGTTAAAACATTCTCTGTTAAAAAATATCTTTTTCACATTATCAACTATTACTAGGAACCAGTATCCAAAAAAATGTATACTGTAATAAACAGATGCATTATTTTATTACTTGCTTCTTGGATTTCAAAATTGGTTTTAATGCCACTTGTTTATTCAGACCCAGGTAAACATCTGCTTGGATGCGGACAATCCATTCATATTCCTTAGTGTCCAATTTGTTAATAATATCACCACGCCTAATATTAGGAAGTACAAATTCTATAACTCTAAAAACAAATTGATGAGTATCCCCCTGTTCCTCTATGTGTTTTGCCAAAGAATTTATTTCTATCCCTCTATGTATATCTGATCTATGTTCTACTATCCTGTCACACAGCCTTCTATCTGATTTTCCCGCATAGAATCCTGAACATAACAGACAGGTAGCTAAGTATACAACCAAGTGTTGCAAGTTGCAGTATAATTAAACACAAATTGTCTCCTACTAACTGGATGGATAAATTCATTAGAATGACAGATACTTGAGCAACAGGAGCAGTTATAGCATGGTATGGTTCCCTTCCTATTATAATTAACATAATTCTTTTTATTTAGGGCAAAATCTTTATAACATAAGCGTTGCTTCAGATTTTCACAATTCCTATATCGAAATAGTGGTCTGAATAAACGAGTGACATTAAAACCAATTTTGAAATCCAAACAGCAAGTAATAAAATAATGCATCTGTTTATTACAGTATACATTTTTTTGGATACTGGTTCCTAGTAATGGTTGGTAATGTGAAAAAGATATTTTTTAACAGAGAATGTTTTAACTTGATTAATGTTCTTGTCTGACAGGACGGGCTTTGGCACATGTCTTGTTTTAAATTATCTAAGAAGACGACTGTTTTCTTAATTGTTTGTAACACTTCAGAAGGACTTGTTGTCCAAAAGCTTTGTTTTCTATTATTTTCGATTAAACAGTTCAACGTTGTGAAGTGTGCTTTGTTGTTTTCTGTGTTAAAAATGTACCAATAGTGGGTCCTGACTGTATTGTAACTGAATTTAAAATATATATATATATATATATATATATATATATATATATATATATCAACTCCGAGATCGCACTCCACAGAAGAAAATGGCAAACATACCATTACGTGCTTCATGACTGCCTGTTGTAACCTTAGTCATGTTCCCTTTTAATTTGCTATACTACAACATAACTCATCTTAGTGTAGTAAAGTGCAATCTCGGAGTAGATATATTTATCTAGCAGGTGGTGTGGAGGACACAGCCCCCCACATCGGGGTGCAGCGGGGGCTTTCCTCCCTGCTAATAGTTGGAGTAAACTAATATGCTTTGTATTTTATTTGTTTCTCTATGTACTTCTGGTGGAGTATAGTAAGTGTTGGTATCCTGTAGTTGTTTGGACCCATACATATATATATATATATATATATATATATATATATATATATATATATATATATATATATGTGTGTGTGTGTGTGTGTGTGTGTGTTAACAGAGAATACTAGAAGAGAAGAGGTTAAACTCAGCTCCAGCTAACTTTGGAAAATAGTAAGAAATTAAATCACTGGATCTAGGCAATAAAGATGTTATCTCACAGTTTTGAATGAAGCCAGAGACGCAATCTCTGTAAGAAGCATAGTTTGTTAGTCTCTGTAGGAGGAGTAGAAGTTTGTAATTGTTTTATGACTTCCAGAAGCTGCAGCAGATCTGAGCAATGCTCTTGTGTGTGCATTATTGACATGTAGGTGTTAAATCCTAGCAGTTTCTAGCAGTGTTACATGGGAACCAGATGTCAGATGTATGTGTTGTCATTCTGTACAGAAATAATGTTTAATATTAGGTGAGACAGAAGTCTCAGGGCAGTCTGTTTCTTGGAACCTGACACATAAAGATCCCTACCCTGCTTCATCTTGCCTTGCTGTATTAAGTAAGTAGGAAGAGTAATTCTCTAGATCAGTCAAGAAAATACAGGGAGAATAGTTAAGTATTGTTTTTCTGTAACTGTGTGAATCTTTCCAGCTGTGTTATTTTTAATATCTCCTGTGATTGAATCTCTGGTGTTTACTGTAAAAAGATTTTTCATATTTTCATGTTCTTTTATTATTTATTACTAAATATATTTAAAATTTTCATTGTGACTGGTCCTTTAGAGAATATTTTTAATATTTGAGAGTACTTATATCTATTGGTGATACTGTGGCCACTCCTGAAGCCTGGCTGTTTGGTCAACATTACCATTTTATTAATATTCATTTCACTCAATATAACTGGGTACCCTTGCAAGAGCCTTAGGTAGATGGATCTATAGTGTCTGGTGTCAGTGATAACAACTTATAGTCTGGGCAGAAAGGGGCACAGCAGGTAAATCTGTGACAGCCTTTCTTGTGTGTGTGTGTGTGTGTGTGTGTGTGTGTGTGTGTGTGTGTGTGTGTGTGTGTGTGTGTGTGTGTGTGTGTGTGGAAATCAAATCTTACAGTGTGTGTGTGCGTGTGTGTGTGTGTGTGTGTGTGTGTGTGTGTGTGTGTGTGTGTGTGTGTGTGTGTATCAGCTACTTTGAGCAGGGACACAAAGCACTGGTTTCACAGAAAGGGTGTTGGAGGACCTGGCTTGCACACTTAGCTGAGGACTTAACCCTATAGCTGTGCAAGTGGGGATCCTTACTGGGGCCCTGAAGGGAGGCAGATATAAAGAAATCCACACCCTGGGCTGATTTTGTTCCCTATGTGCTCCTAAGGGAAATTATGCTAGATCCAAAGAGTTCTGCATCTGGAAATACTGAGTGTATCCATTTGTATTCCAACTGAACATCCCTCTCCAGTGTCAGTGGTGAGGATTCAGGCACCTCGATTACTGGCCCAGAGTGGAGACATCACAGAAGTACACAGACAATACACATATGGACTGCATAAAAGTGGGCTATGGAAAGATGACAACCAAGGTAGGGATTCATACCCCTCTGACAGTCATACCAAAAAACCTACAACCAATGATAGGCATATGACAGAGACCACCAACTTGAGATTACTGGCATTGCAGTAAACCACAATGAATAACACACATTATCATCCAGTAGGCTGTTGGCAGTGCAAGTTTAACCCAAGCAATTGCAAAAATGAACACTTTCAGAAAAGGAAATCTAAGAGTAATAAAGCAGAGTCAGATTGGAACCTCTAAACCTGCATGCAAATGTCAGACAACTATGCACAGAGCCACACAACAGTACTGCAGCAAATGAGTTCTGTGATGGTATAATAACCCAATAAATATACACATCACGTAGTTGAAAAGAAGAAATGGGATCCTGTCATCAGAAGTGACATTACATGCCAGAGGGAGCACAGATGGTGTTCAGGCATGCAGTCTAAATGTGTGTTATGCAATCATATCCTACAAGTGGAACATACAGAATAATCAGCACACATACCCCCACGAATGGCATGCAATGGTATCTTCCCATGCAGAAAGTACATGTTAATACAGATACATTACAGAATATCATAAAAAGATAAGAAAATAACATAAGCAAGCATGTACATTCACAGGTATGCAGGAAGCATGGAAAGTATGTCAGGAAAATACACAATATACTCACGGGTGGAAACATCACAATGACCACCACATTATATGGATTTGAATCGCACAAGTATCATTGTGGCACAGCATCCTACAAGCACAGTACATCTATAGGCCAATGATGTCATAGTATGCAAAAGTTAACATAAACATATACAAATGCCACTAATATGTGTAACTCATAGCCAAAAGCTATAAGGGGAATGGGAAATGGACAAGCTATCTCCACAGTACTAAGAAAAAGCTTGTCTGAGAAATCAGTCACATAAAAAACACTGCACATGCATGTCCCAGTAAAACCATGTTACATGCATGTATCTCCAAGATGGTATGGACTGCATGTGTCACATGAAAAATGCTCAAAGGTGCATGCAGCAAGAGACCAATGTCTGACACTTGTGTATTGTACATAAATGATAGGTTGTAAGGTGTTTGTGTACAAGTGACTAAAACAAAACAGTCATGTGCAACAGGTGAAGAGAGAAAACCATAAGCACATACAGAAATGTAGATTGACTATCACATAACCATATATATACTGCCATGTAAACATAAGATATCAGGTGACACACTCACAAACATGGATAGGAATTATAATTGTAACTGGGTATGATTGATCAAACGACAGTCAGGTGTACACACCTGTAGCACACCACAAGAGGGAGAAATAATCAGTTACACAAACTACATAACAAGTGTCTATTTGTGGGTCGGTGTACTTAGGGGCAAGTAAATGTACAGCCATACAAAACAATGCAGGCATATTATGCACAATGAGCACTGTTGAGGAACGTAAACATTTGTAACAGGCACAAAAGGTGTATACTTTGCAGAAAATAAGACAGAGACACAATACAGTGGTTGCATGCCATAAAAATGAAGCTGAACATGGCAGTGATACAGTGCAGGTGACAATCTGATACTGTAATAACATGACAAATAAACATGTTGCACATCAATTGGAGCTGTTAATGCCAAGTATTACTGAGAGAGGCTATGCACAGGTGAACAACATAAGTATAAATAACAGGAATAGAATTACAATTGATAACACAAGGCACACAAAGGCCAAAGGAACATTACATACAATCTTAGACACACCTATGTTATAAATATAGCAAACTCCCTGATAAGGCAAGCATGTCAAAAACATATACAACACCAGCATTGCAACAAATACATGTGCAAAAAAGGCACATATTTCATCTATATGCAGATAACATCACAGGAGGATAGCATCACAGTGGGATGCATGTAATGTACCAGACATGCCATATGTCATCTTTTAATGTAGTCACATGACCAATGTCAACACGACATCTGTGTGGTCACTGATGGCCTGCAATTTGCATTGTACCTTGTTGTTGCATACCATGTCATACAGGATCAGAAATGACATTATAGGCCACAGTATACAGATGAGGAAAGCCACAGGCTGAAGTGCATGTCTGTAACACTGTCATCATAACTGAAAGCACTGTATGTTCACTTGACACAATGGTGATAATGGCACTGACACATCTGAATATGTATCATAATGCAGATAAATGATGTAGCCCTATAAGAACCAGATTGTGAAGTGTGCATTACAAGGTACACAGTACAAACATGACTGCAGTAAGGGAAGTGTGCAGAAATATGTGCATATAATTGAAATAAAACCTAAGTAACAATACACCATGGCTGGTAGCATGACATGAATGGAACACAGACTTGCAGTCAATAGAGCCATTCTTGATTGGGCCAAACATTGCAAATGATCTCACTTGCAATCACTCAGAAGATGCCATACATGGCATGTGCCATGTCCAGGAAAAATGTTCCCATGAGTTCCTGCATCTGGGTCTGGAAGACGTCTGTGAAAACATTTTATATATGGTCTCTCAGGTTTCCTGGCTGGGGTGGTGGAGGTCATCATAGTCTCTCCACCACAATGTTGGCCCCTGATGGTCCAGGTCCCTCATTGTCATTATCATCCTGATGTCCTCCCTGATCCTCAGAGTCACAATCTGTCAGCAGAAAATGAATGCATCTATGTCATCTCCTGTGGATGAGTAGGCTGGCACAGGTCCCAGACTCTGTAACTTGACAATAAATGTAACTTGGTAACATTGTAATAACAAGCCAAAATTGTAACAGATAACATACATATGTATAATAATGCAACACTTCCAAAGTGTGTACAGTTTGGAAATAACTATTCATGGGATGTGTCAGCAAGTGAACATTTCCCCATCTGTAAATATGCTGTCTCAATGTGTAATATATCCAACCCTAACACAGGACACATTTGGTTGTTATGTCAGTCAGGCTGATAAGGACAACACTTTACAAGAGGTTTATGAAAGACGTAATGCAGTCATAAAAGTGAAGAAATAGGTCAGACAACATGACAATCTGGTTGGAGAGGAACACACATGATGTATTGTATGTGAAAGTGTAGGGTTTCTCAACATTACAGGTGTGTATGACAGCCTGTCAGTAGTACCAGGTATAGTGGATGTGTAACAGAACAGGGCAATGACACATCATTCATCATGCGGTATAGCACCTAAATTATCCTGCAAACATCAGTACACAACAACTAGTTCTATTTGCAATTTATATGCCAAGAAATGGTATAATCAGATGTATTGCTAGTGAGTAACAACATGCAGTTAAGCTACCTATCAAGGTATGCAAACATTACTGAACAATGTCAGGTGCAGCACATAACATCTATAATGACATGATGTGCACACACATCGATATAATCATAACTATATCATATAAACAAAAGAAAGAACATTCCACAAGAAGTACTTGACAAAGTTTAATGATTTAGCATCTTCATTCCTATTATAGGAACCTTCACCAGAATAAAAGACATACCTGTAAAACAAGCTTAAATATGCTAAAAAGGTAAGTGTGACAGGAAGTGTTAATGCTTCAGCCTATCAGCCTTTCTTTTTAAAACTGAAATAAGAATGGCAAAATCATTCAAGCCAGGCAAAACATCAAAGTTTAAATGGATTTGCCATGACAATTCCCTACAGAGTAAGGTAGTTTGCCAATCCCCTCCCACCAGCTGTCCTGGAAGACTTTTTCCAATGCAAAAAAGTAAACTTTTTAAAATCCTTAAAAGAAGTAGAATGTTTAAATAAAGCATTGTTTTCATCTCTAGTTTTGATGGAATATAAATGTTCTCAGATTCATTTATTTAATCTTCTTCAGTATAAAAATCAGGATATGCAAAACACAGGGCCACAATTAACCACCCAGTGGTGTTGCTGTTATATCTGCTTTTGGCAAAGAATAGCCGTGGGATGGTTCAGAATAACCACATGTGGTCCCTCAAAGATGTAATGACACTGACTACATGCACCACACTTGCCCATATGGTCAAAGGTAGATGTAGTGGCCATTCTCTACTCAAAAGATATACCAATATTGTTCAATGACTTATATACTAAAGATGGTGGTGTGCCAGATTTAGCAAGTCCAAAAAAATACCAGAAACCCTGAACCAATTGTTCTTAACAATAGAGTATATGCCACCAACATCAAAGGAATGATGTAAGACTACAGATGATGGGTGGCCAGATAGAATTCCTGTCCTGGGGTTATTGGCTAAAGGTTTTCTCAAGATGGCTGCATAATGATCCTGTCTACCTGACCAGTCCATGACTGCCTCCAACAAGTTGCTGGGGTAAGCATGATCAGATATCAATGTCAGCCATTAGGTGTCCATATCTCTGCTATGATTGTGCTGTATGCATCAATTTACATGCACTGTGTTGACATGTGTGTGTGTGCTTCTTACCAACTCATGGTGTGTGTGTATTTTGCATACTACAGTGCAATTTTAACTGTAACACTGTAGGTAGACTCAGAGGAGGACATGTTGGGTGTGTCAGCATTTATGTGCGGTTTTACATTTGCCTTCATAAGTGTTTCTTTTTTGACTAATATAGATTTTCACTGCTGTCTAGTGACATTGCACCTCCCATGTCCATGCTGACCAGGTAACTCAATATTTCCAAAATTTCTCTGTGCTGTTAGAGAATTGTTGAAATGTTTCATGTACCTGCATCAATTGCCTTCTCTCAATGCATGCATCATCTCTGTATTTGCAACACATCCACTTCTATCCACAAGCCCATCCACTGATCCTGAGGAGGGAAGTGATGTACCTCATTCTGATCACATAGTCAATGGTACGCAGGACACTGTATTAGGATCAGTGTTGTCCTGCCCTGGGGGAACAATCATGTTGTTCATGGCATAGCCTTCAGTGGGGAGGATAATATGTCTGGTCATTCTGATGCTGTAGGGCATCAGATATTGGTCTTTATGATAACTGTGACCTGCTGTCCCCAGTTAGGTCTGGTAGTGATGATGAGTCTGCCCAACAACAGAGTGATACTGTCCATTGGACTGCATAGGGGAGTGTAGCTGATCTACATTGATGTATGTCAGATGGTTTACGCCTACTCTTACAGGCACATAAATGTTCATAGCCACGTCATGGCAATGACCTGCATGCACTTGCTCATCCCACTGATCATGTAACACATCTTGTCTGTGAGTTACGTGAAGGTCAATAGTGCAGGCATGGGGAGACCATGGCAGCACTGGCTGCACAGCATGATATAGTGGTATTTGTGACATGCTCTGCTGAAAGCCTTATTACAGTGGTGCTGCAGCAGTGGCATAATACAAAGCAGGTATTACCTGCCCTGACACTTGTGAGTAGATTACCTCTGGTGGGGAGAGACAGAACCACCCTCACTGGACCCACACATGACCCTCATACATCAATGTCTGTGCTGCTATGTGCACACACATCTGCTGTCAATCACCCTGTTCAGAACCCAGCAGCCATGTCTAGACATTCACATTGCAGTACTGCACACACCCAGACTGTGTCACAACCTGTTCATGTCATCACTTCCAGCTCTTCAATAGAGCACAATGACATAATGTGGATGTGGCAGATCCAATCAGGACCACAGTGTGAGTTATCAGCATGGGCACCCTAGACTGCATTAGCATAAGACTGGCAGTTAACCTATTGTGTGTCCTGTTATGTCATCCTAACACTGTGGAATGATGACCACTTTGCTGATTACAGCATACTCTACCTATGAATGGTTTATTACTTGTCTGATGCCACAGGTGTTTTCTACTCATGTTGGCAATATTATAGACTGCTGTCAGATTGTGTCATTTTGTACATATTTGTCCTTGAGATATTTATTTTAATATATTAACTTCCTTACTGCTTAACATGGTATTCTCTTTGCTGTCATTTGATCTGCTGTTGCTACTTGACATACATCAGCCATATCTCCAGAGCATCAGCATAGCACTTCATAGCTAGGGCATTGATTCCTACATTTAACATTAATTGTTGATTGCCAGTACTGCATGCACAGGTGTATTTCATTTTGCATGCCAGTGATACTTGTGGCAACTTTTTATGGTACTGCAAATGCCTCCCAATCAACACAATGTGCACATATGATTTTGTTTCTCACCTTTGATATCCTCTTGATGAAGTGTACTTCTCATGTACGCATTTCTAATCATACATGCCTACACATGTGCACAGACACACACACATACACACACACACACACACACACACACACACACACACACACACACACACACACACACACACATGCACACACACACACACACACACACACACACACACACACACACACACACACACACACACACACATACACGTATGTACATACAGGGGCTCATCCAGTACACTACTGCATGTTCCATGGCTGCTATGTCTTAACTGTCCTTTATGTTTAGCTGTATAGCACTTATTCATACATCAGAATGATTTGTGCCATTGCACCAACCTGTGCATTATAACATTGCCTTACGTGTGGTAGGACAGGACAGGCATGTCACATACATGTATGCACCTTGTAAAACATAGGAATTTGTTTTTTGACACCTTACAATGTTGTTATTATTGCTTGTGCTGTCTACTGAATAGCTTACTAGTCTATGGTGATACACTTTCCTATGATGTGTGTACAGTAAAGAAAGCCCCACATTTAGGTTTACCTGTTTATGGTACATCCCACCATTGAACATCCCTAGAGGCATTGACATACTGACAGTATTTCTGCATCTTACACAAACTAATTATACATATAATTACAGCCTTCCTTGCCATCAACACCTTCTGTAGGCATCCTATGCAAATGGCAGTATACTCACCTTGGGCAATGTACCTTGCCTAAAGTAGTCCAGTGCTTGCTATTATTATGTATATATATCCAGGTGTGCTACTTTCTTTAGTACACGTGTGTTTAACATTTGGCAGATTATACTGTGGTTATGGCATGTATGATGCTCTATCTAGATAACTACTGGCCCTTTCCTTGTAGTTGTGTCTTCTGCTGCTGTAATGGGGCAGCTCTGTGTGTACATCATGACTTTATCTGTGTTCTTCCATAAATGTGGCTTTTCATGAATCAAAGTTGTTTTCCAGATGCTGCATGTTGCCTGAGTTCGAATATACAACCACAGTCTCCATTGCTCAATCCTGTTTCACCCTTGTATCCTCCTGATCCTCCTGTGACAGCTCTTCAGACATCTGAGATTAATGAGGAAGGTCAACAACATCTAGGGCTGGAAGGCAACTGTGTTTTGTTGTTATCATATTGTGCAGCATGGCACACATGTTGAACATCTCTGACACCTTTTCTGTTGTGTATTGCAGTGCATCCTGAATGTGTACAGGCATCTGAATCTTGCTTTCAGCATAGCAAGCAAATGCTCAGCGGTTATTATATGTCAAGGTGTGTGCTCTGTTGTATGCATTCTCAGAATGCTTTGATGGGTCTCTGTATAGTGTCATGAACCAAAGCTCCAATGGATAACCACAGTCATTTGTTTGTAGAAGAAAACACACATTTTGTTCTACTTCCTTACTGTTGACTGGTCTTTCTTCATCTTCTATCATTGTTGTGGTCCTGTAAGTCACCAATTTGGAGACCTTCTGGAATTTCACTACATTGGAAAGTGGTCCTTGGTTACCCAAATAGCTGCATCATACACACTACCAGGGTGTGTGGCCATGATATTGATAAAGATGCAGTCTGATGAGCACACTACCTGACCCCTGAGAAATGACCACCCCTTTCTATTAATGTACTGTTCAGCACTGGATGTTGCTGGAGTCTTTATTGGTACATGGGTGCAGTCTGCTGCATGAGGACATGTGGAGAAATTGCCAATAACATAGAACTGTTCCATGGCAGTCCAGCTCTATATGACTGTTGATGGGATGTGGAGGTATTCATCCAATTTCCTGACCATTACTGCCAGGAACTGTCCTGGAATGCACTAGCAGCTGTTTTGAATATCCCAGCAACATCACCCATATGCTGCTGGAATGTCTGAGATGCCAGTATACCACACAGGCACACTTTCTCTTCTACTGTGACTGGATTACCCCACAGACTGAGTGAAGACATGTGGGGTGCACACAACCAGCACCAGCTCTCTGTCTAATCTATATTCATCCATTATTTTTTGGTCAGAGAGCCTGCTTAATTTTAGCCTGGTTCAGCAACTTGATGGCTGCCTTCTGGGACATATTTTCAGATCATTTTCTAGTATGACCTGTAGTACCCTGGCCTACTGCACTGCATTTTGAGTGATATTCTGCAGAACCTGCAGATATTTCTAGAAATCTGTATTCATATTTCCAAATGGTAAGCACTTATGGCTTCTAGTGATTGATTTCACAAAACTGTTGGCACACTACTGTTGCATTTTTTTGTCATCAGTCGTACCCATTGTGTATTGGAATCCAGTGTATGACAGCAGAGTCCACAATTATCCTATGCTGCATAAATTATTTTTTGCATGTGTCTTTACATCCATTAAGGAATTGCATCCACTGCTAGTTTGCCGACGTCTTTCTTCGTCACACTGAGCTGTCTGCTACTTTCCTTTGGAATCTGGCTCAGAATGTGATGATGTGATGTCATTAGCACTCTTCAAGAAAAATCTTGATGATTGGATGGGAAATAGGAAATTCACCCCGGGGATCACCTCTGTGGCTCTGCTCAACTGTGGCACAGGAAAATAATTTTCTTGGGTGGCAAAAGCCAGGGTACCTTTTTGGCTGGGCTTGTATAGGCCCCAGGGCCGATAGCCTAGTACCTACCTATG